>NW_024704746.1:66602491-66819991 GCF_018977255.1 Callorhinchus milii
CTTGGCAACAAACAGCTGAGAAGAGAGAGAGTGAGAGAGAGAGAGAGAGAGTGAGTGAGTGAGAGAGAGAGAGACAGAGAGAGAGAAAAAAAAATCCGGACAACCCCCATCGCTTCTTGTAACTGAAGCCCTGAGAAACGATGGCATCCGATATCTGAAAAGTTGTGATCTGTAAAGAGTTGGGAGACATTTTAGCCGTGTGGTCAGGTCGGTTTGCAGTCAGCCACCGACTCACCGTCGCCATGTGGGGTGTAAAGGCTAAATGACACGTATTTGTTCCTGTGATTGCAGTGAAATCGACTCCCCCCACTTCCCTCCCCCCTCCCCCCCTTTTTAACTGCATCTCTCTCTCTCTCTCTCCCCCACCACCTCTCTCTCTCCCCCCTCTCTCTCTCTCTCTCTCTCTCCCCCAATCTCTACAAACAGCCAGTGACTAAGCCGCTTAAAAAGACTAATAATACTTTAATGAAATCCTGAATGGTTGGGGGCGTGGGTTGGGGTTGGGGAGGGGATGGTGGGGGGGGGGGGGCTTGGGCTGGGGTGGGGGTTGGGGGGATGGAGAGAGAGAGAGAGAGAGAGAGAGAGAGAGGAGGAGGGAAGGGAGTGGAGGCGATTGGAAGCTCTCGTCCTGGGCGGTCAAGTCTGTGGCGAGTATTATACCGTAGTAATAAAAACAGGAAACATTGTAAAGATGGAGCGAAACCACAACGTTCACTTTTTATTGGGACTTCCGAAATAAGACTTCCCAGTTTGCGAAAGAATATATCGAACGTAGAATAACGTGTGCACAACAACACGCGCGCACATCTGCATCCGTGTGGTTGTCTCTGGTGGTGTTGCTGGTGCTGATGATGGAGACCCGGTTTTGGCAAAGATCAGTCTCTCTCCACCCGTTCAGCTTCATTCCAGTTCCGACCCATAAACGTGAACAGTAGCACTAAGTCGCTCGAATAAAAAAACTCGCACAAGTCGGACAGGTACGAATCGCCGCCCCCCAAGTCGTACCCTAAGTCGTACATCTGCCCCCCCACCCCCCCCCCCCCCCACCCTCCTCCAAGTCCCCATTCAAGAGTTTAGACTGCGTGGGGTGCAAGTCGTGGCCTAACTTTGCGTAAGTCGTATTAAACGGACCCGACCGATACGAGGTATACGCGGGACGTCCCAAAGCGCTGTGTTTTGTGGGCGAAAGCGGGACGGCCAATTTGCCCAATTTTGTCTTACACCATCGATGACAAGTCTCTGGGATCTACTGCTGTATTATATTGGTGGGATTCTCCCCTTGGTATATTTTAACGTGGGGTGGAGTGTGGGGGGTGGGGGAGTGGGGGGTGGGGTTTGGTTAGTGTTAATTGTAGAGCATATTTATTTGTTCAAAAGAAAAATAAAAAGAAATGGAAGTTAACTTGCAGCTGTTTTTGTCACCCACCCGTGGCCCAAAGGTAGCAGATATCACCACGTTACATAAATAAATTCCAAGCCCCCAACCATTCAGGATTTCATTAAAGTATTATTAGTCTTTTTAAGCGGCTTAGTCACTGGCTGTTTGTAGAGATTGGGGGGGAGAGAGAGAGAGAGGGGGGGAGAGAGAGAGGGGGGGGGGGGGAGAGAGAGAGAGAGAGATGCAGTTAAAAAGGGTGGGAGGGGGGAGGGAAGTGGGGGGAGTCGATTTCACTGCAATCACAGGAACAAATACATGTCATTTAGCCTTTACACCCCACATGGCGACGGTGAGTCGGTGGCTGACTGCAAACCGACCTGACCACACGGCTAAAATGTCTCCCAACTCTTTACAGATCACAACTTTTCAGATATCGGATGCCATCGTTTCTCAGGGCTTCAGTTACAAGAAGCGATGGGGGTTGTCCGGATTTTTTTTTCTCTCTCTCTGTCTCTCTCTCACTCACTCACTCACTCTCTCTCTCTCTCTCACTCTCTCTCTTCTCAGCTGTTTGTTGCCAAGTCTGGGAATGGGTGTCCAGGAGTCTAGATTTCAGAGAGCAGAATGGGTTGGGGGGGGGGGGAGGTTGGAGGTGGGGGTGGGTGGGTGGGGGTGGGGGAGAGAGAGGGGGGGAGGGAAAGGATGGGATGGGGGAGAGAGAGAGAGAGAGAGAGAGAATGGCCCAAATTCGTTAACTTTTTGGTGTGTGTGCAGGAAAATACACTTTGTGGGTGTGTATTTTTGTGCAATTGCAACACACACACACACACATATAATATATATTTCTGGGTGATATAGATACACACATATATATATAATATATATATTAACGTTTCGCCCACAAAATACACAGTCAATTCCCTTTGCACTATATTCTAAGCGCGTAAAGACGTCTCAACCACATTGATATATCAAATACAAGGATTATTCTTCTTATTTTTTATACGTATAAGTCTATATAATATACACAGCTCGGTTTATAAGCTCCCAAATATTATTTAAGATTGTCCCAATATAAGTAAGCATCAATGTCCAGATGCATCTCTCCAGTTTGTTGTTGACCACTGATAAACTAAATAGTGACCTGGAACCTAAATGATTTCACTTTTTGTATAGATTCTCTGTGCAAAACCTGCCCCAAACTTGATTATTGATAATGATAAGTCACGTCGCTTTTCGCTCCCATCTTATAGCGAAATAAAAAGACATTTCCTCTCGATTTAGTGTACAGTTTTGTGTCTTATCCATAGGTTTCCTTTTCATGGGCCACTTGGACAGTCGTTCAGTTATTTGTGTTTATAATCGATATATACATATATATATATGTGTGTGTGTTTGTGGCAAAAAGACCATTTCAGAAGTTTGTCAAAGTCGGCAAATGCACTCATTCTCAACATAAAAACATTTGTCACACTTAATCGCAACTATTCCGTGAATGGTGTGAATGTGTGTGTGGAGGTCTGTGTTAAAAATAATATGTGGGTGTGTGTGTGATTGCAAAACACACCCACACACACACACACATATATATATATATATATATAGTGTGTATTTCGTGTGTATTTCTGTGCAATTCTATATATATTTATGTATGTAGTGCGCGTTGACAAAAATAGCGCTTTTCAAAAGTGAGATTTTGTGCAAATAGTGCAAAATTAGTATTTTATGTGTGAATATTTCAGTGGAACGCAACACATGTGCGGTATTCGGGTATGTGTGTTTTTTGGAATTGCAACACATACACACACACACACACATACACACACACACATATATGTGTATATGTGTGTAGATGTGTTGAATAAATAACACGTTTCAACAGGGAGATTTGGTGCAAATACGGTAGTATTCCCCCCCCCCCACCCCCCCCCCCCACACACACACACACATTATTTGCACTTAAATCTCGCTTTCACCCACAACATACAGTCAAGCCACTTGACAGTATATCCTGTGAAGCGCTTTGGGACGTCTCAGCGACGTGATAAGGCGCAATATCAGGTGCAACGATAATTATTATTATTTAATTCCTTTTGAAAAGTGCAAACAACTAAATCCTCAGCATCAAAACACTTCCCATCACATGTGATGCTAAGACATATAGGCAGATAAGGCGCACACACACACACACGGGGACGTCTCTGTACAACAACTCAAATGGACCATTTTATTTTATTTTATTTCTTCTTTACAATCTCTCGCTCCCTCCTCCAGTTGAGGAGAGGAGGTGATGGGAGATGAGAGAGGAGAGAGAGAGAGATGAGATAGGAAATGAGTGGATGGGGGATTGGGGGGTTGGGAGAGAGAGATGGGGGGGGGGAGGGAGCGGATAAGAGAGATGAGGGAGAGAGAGGTGAGAAGAAATAGGGAGAGGGGTTAGGGTGGGGGGTAAGAGGAGAGGAAATAGGGTGGTGGGGGGGTGGGGAGAGGAAATGAGGGGAGAGGTGAGAGAGAGAGAGAAGGAGAGAGAGAGAGAGAGGAGGTGAAGGTGAGATGAGATGAGAAGAGAGATGGAGAGTGCTCCCACATTAACTCAAATGGTACACTGTAAGGGAGAAAGAGAGGGAGAGAGGAGAGAGAAAAGGGGGGGAGAGAGGTGGAGGAGAGAGAGAGGGGGGGGAGAGGGAGGAGAGGCTTCATATATTAAACTTAAACTTAAATAATACATATTTTTGGAAGGGGGAGAGAGAGAGAGAGAGAGAGGGAGAGGGAGGGAGAGGCTTCATATATTAAACTTAAACTTAAATAATACATATTTTTTGGAAAGGGAGAGAGAGAGAGAGAGAGAGAGAGGGAGAGGGAGGGAGAGGCTTCATATATTAAACTTAAACTTAAATAATATTTTTTTTTGGAGTGTGGGGGGAGGGGGGGGGGGGGGGAGAGAAAGAGAGAGAGAGAGGGGGGGAGAGAGAGAGAGAGAAAATGCCAGCTGGATAATTTTTTTTTGCTGGAGGAGCTTGTGATTGACAAGCACCACCTTGGGTCGGGTTAATCCCGTCTCCTCTCCTGCCTTTTTTTTCCCATAACTCATTTCATCCCTGCGAGATTATGAGTTTGATGGTTGCTGTGGAAACTAACGATAGGGGGTGGTGGGGGGTGGGGGGTGGGGGGTGGGGGGTGGGGGGGGAGGCTAAAAAAAAAAACCCATTACCATGTCTGTGAGCAGACTATTATTCCGTTTGCATAGGGCTGTTTGCAAAAAAAAGGTCGCCACAAAGTCATTGACTGCTAAAACAGGTTTTACACTCAGTATTTCTCTGCCTCTCTCTCTTTCTCTCTCTCTCTCTCCCTCTCTCTCTCTCATAAACCCCCAATCCCCCCCTCCCCCCCTGTCCCCCCCCTCTCTCTCTCTCTTCCACAAAACTCTTAATTTCCCCCTTTTCTTCCCATCTCTTCTTTCTCTCTCTCTCTCTTCCACAAAACTCTAATTTCTCCCCCTCTCTCTGTATTCCATGAACCCCAAATTCTCCCTCTACCCCCCACCCCCCAGCCCCCTCCCCCACCCCCCACCACCCCCCACCACTTCTCTCTCTCTCTCTCTCTCTTTCTCTCTTCCACAACCCCCACTTTTTTTCAAGAATATTTATTTGCAATTTGTTAATCAACACTAAGAATGTGTCTGTGGGAGTGTCGGTGTGTGTCTGTGTGTGAGTGTCTGTGTGTCTGTGCGTGTGTGTGTCTGTCTGTGTGTTTGTGTGTATGTGTGTGTCTGTGTGTCTGTGTGTATGTGTCTGTGTGTGTGTGTGTACGTGTGTGTCTGTATGTATGTATGTGTCTCTGTGGGTGTCTTGTGTGTATGTGTGTATGTGTCTCTGTGGGTGTCTGTGTGTGTGTGTCTGTGGGTGTGTGTGTGTCTCTCTGTCTGTGTATCTGTGTGTCTGTGTGTGTGTTGGAGGGACACAGACTGACTCAATGACAGACTCAATTTACAAGGGTCAACTGCACATCATTAGTTCCCAAGAAAAGCTGCTCATTTTTTTAAAAAAAAGGGAGAAAAGAAAGAAATATAAGTTAAAAATCTGCTCAATGTACACTCCCGAGAGACGGGATATTTGCATTGAATGAATTGGTTAACAGTTGGACCCTTATATGTCAGATTGTCTGAAGTATAAAGATGTATAACAGTCAGTCTTGAAGGTATATCGTTGCAATGGAAGACAAATGTATTCCCCCCCTTTTTTTTCCGCCTTATTGGCAAATGACAAAATGTCACAGGGAGTGTGTGTGTGGATATGTGAGTGTGTGAGACTCGAGATTATTTTACAGAGAACCCTCAAGAGGTGGATTTAATTCGTTTCTTCAGGTCAAAGACATGTTGTCTTTGTGCACTAATGTTGTAACGCAAGTGCAGTGTTAGCAAAACTGGTGGATTATTCACACTGTGTAAAAATAATAATAAAAATAATAATAATCCCTGCATTATTATTATTATTATTGTTATTATTATTATAGCGTCTTATCACGACTTCGTTTTTTTTATTCATTTCACAGGAAATCCATTCTTCTGTGAAATGAATAAAGATTAAAACAAAAGCAAAATTCATTCACAGAATATTCAGGATATTCCGTGAAATGAAGTGACTGTGTATTTTGTGGGCGAAACGTGTGTGTGTGTGTGTGTGTGTGTGCAGTTGTGTTGCAACTCAGGAAAAAATGAAAGGAACAACCTCAAACAGCGTTAATAAAACTTCGATTCATATATATATATATATGGAGATATATATATCATATATATTAATATATATTCAAATAGCGTTAATAAAAATTCGATTCATATATATGTGTGGAGATATATATATCATATATATTCATATCTATTCATATATCTGGGTGACCAATAAGTCATGATATTAAACCTATTAGCCCCTAATAAAAATAATAATAATCATTTCTTTAAGACGTATTAGACATTGGAATGGTATCACGACATTTTGGTCATCCTATACACACACACACATATGTATATATATATATAAAAGCTGCATAAAAATGCTTCGATGTCAATTTCATGTATATAAATGCCCTTTGGACTAATTGATGGGCTCCCAGTAGTTCATTACCGACACAAGGCTGTTGAAGTTAAGGCTGATGTTTAGCACAGTCTGATAACATTTTGTTAACAAGCAGATAACAGTGCTGGGAGATAGGTTTGTTTAGCTGGTTTTTAGATAACCGAACGCCTGGTTTAATGATAGCCTTTCCTTTTGTAAATCATTCCTAACACAGACACGACCCATCTCTCTCTTTCTCCCTCTTCTCTCTCTCTCTCTCTCTCTGTGTGTGTGTGTGTCTCTCGCTTTCCAATTCATTAGGAAACTTAACTCACTCACTTATACTACACATTATTACAGAAGAAACACACACACACACACACACACACATATCTTAATTGGATTAATTTATACCTCTGCTAATAAGAACGCATATGAAATTCTTCAGTCGCTTCTAAGGTCATGTTTTCTTTTTTTTTAAAAAAAACGTTGCATTAAAACACGCACTAATCCATTAAATGGGATGAATTAGTTAACGAATGATTGCATTTTTTAACCTGCAAGAGAGTGATTAGATTGGGATCAAAGGCAGGGAAGGAAAAAAACGTGATGAATCACTGACATTAAAGACAGGCGCATCTTGTGTATAATATTTAACTGTTAACGACTAAAGAATCGAGAAGGAAGGCATTTATAACAGGCAATTGAATGAAACGAGTCTGCATATATTTTTTTTAAAACACTTTTTTTTCTAAGCAATTTATTTGCTGGGGTGGGGGTGGTGGGGTGAGGGGTGTCAATTGATTTTTCTCTCTCTTATTCCCATGGAATTACCTCGTTTGCCAGTGATCTCAAAGCTATGTGGGGACTGAATGACACTGGGAGGGGGAAAAAAAAAGGGGGAGGTGATAGAGATAGAGATAGAGATAGAGAGAGAGAAAATCTTCCCCCACTTCCCCCTGAATCCCCCCCCCCTCCCCACAAAAAAAAATAAAGAAATGCAACTGCTTCTGCGGAATGAATTGCAATGAATTTGTGGAGCAAACCACCAGTCCGGGCAGCCCGACAGCCAGTCAATAAGGAACTGTTTTGCCTGTTTAATCTGCTTCGATATGATCCACTTTATCTCTCAGCCTCTGGGCTCAGCAGAAACCCTTTTGCCTCTGTTTTTGCACCAGATGCTGTCGCTTTCTGTGTCTGCAGTGGCGTGAGGTCCCGGTAGGCGGCGCTGCGCTGCACTCCCGAGTCGCCCAGGACTTCATGGGCACACAGTTACCTTTTGACCAGGAAATCTAACAATAATAGTTAATAATAGTAATAATAATGATAATAATAATAATAGTAATCCTTGCGTTTGACGCGGCGCCTCGTCCCTTTTGTTGAGGCGTCTCAACGCGCTGCGCGGAACGCGCCGCAGACGGTGCGTTTTCATTGGCAAAACGCGGCACGCGGGCGGTCGTGGATTGAGCGGCCGCATTTTTTTGGGGTGGGGTGGGAGTTTGGGGAAGGGGGGGGGGAGAGGGGAAGGTTATTATATAATGAATGCGAGTGAACGAATGCGAACCAAACTATTTGTTTTGTTACAATATAATGGCAAAAAAATATCGCAAAGCAAAAATAAATCAGTTAGGAGTTCAATCGCGACGTCCGGGGACTTGATAATAAGAATCCTCGCATTCGATAGAGCGCCTTATCGCGTCTTCGAGACGTCTCGCAGCGCTTCGCAGAATATACTGTGAAGTTAAATCGACTGTGTATTTTGTGGGTGCAGCGCAAATTAATTTTTATCACTGATATTGTCTCCCTTTCTCTCTCTCTCTCTCTCTCTCTCTTCCTCTCTCCTCCGCCCCCTCCTTTTTAATGATATTTTCAATAATAACATTTTACGCGATTAAACTGCTGGAAAGATAATCGCCTCTCTCTGTGTTGAAAAAAAAAGGCTAGACCGGGAGCTTTTTGATGTACCTGCCCTTTATGTCTTTTTTTTCCTCTCCCATTGCAGAAAGTGAACCAGACATCAGAACCGCTCTCTTTTAATGTTAACCTTTTTGAAATTGTCACTTGTCTCCATTGCAATGTCAGGCAATGCTTTGTACTTTGGAGGGAGGGAGGGAGGGAGGGAAGTGGTGGTAGGTGTTCGTTCGGTAGAAGAGAGAGGGAGAAATAAAGAGAGTCAGCATGATTTAAATTTGTAATAACCGCAATGTTTATTGACTTAACCTGAATGAGCCGTGAGCAACCACAAGACTCAGCCGAGGGGCTCTGTAGTCTTCAGGGAAGACCTTCTCACAAGGGGAACCTTGCAGAGGTGCGTAACCGTAGCATAGCGGTTAGCGAAAGCCCCAGGTTCGATTCCCGGGCGCGAGCAAAACCATAGGCAAGTGTCCTTACTCCACACACGCGCACAGCTCTATTTACCCAGCAGTAAGGAGGAACCCGGTTATAATAATAATAATAATAATAACAATAATAATAATCCTTGCATTTGATATAGCGCTTTTCACGTCAGGAGGACGTCCCAAAGCGCTTCACAGAACACACTGTAATTGACTGTATATTTGTGGGCGAACGCGGCAGCCAATTGCGCACAGCAATGTCCCACAAACAGTCGTAGATTGTAAATGACCAATTTATTATTGTTTTTGGTTTTGGAGGATTATTATTAGGCTCTGTGTGGAGTAAGGAAACTTGCCCAAGGTTTCGCCCTCTGCCTGGAATTGAACTCAGGTCTCTCACTTGAAAAGCGAGTGCTCTAACCACTGAGCTACAGGACTCCACAAGTTGTTAGTTGACTGACCAGATCGCTTTCCCGGGGGTAATTATCCCTCCGAAAAAATACACAGTCAATCCTCTTTACGGAATATTCTGTGAAGCGCTGTGAGACGTCTGAATGATATCAAGTACAAGGATTATTATTAGAGGTTTAGAGCTGTAATTTCAAGAAAGACGCCAGGAAGTATTTTCAAAGGCCTTCCTCTTTGTCCCCGCCTTCAGTCATTCCTCTCACCCCCACTTCCCTTTGCCCTGCACCCCCCCCACTTGATTCCAACCCCCAGCTTGGGTGCAAACCCTCGGCAGTCCAGCGCCTTGGGACGTGTGAAAGGCTCTCTGTGAACGGTTGCCGTTCTTAAAGCAATCGTTTTGCAAAGTTTCAACAGAAAGAAACCTGCCTATTTATTGCATATCCAGAATATCGTGAGAGCGAATTTCTTGAGAGAGGGAAGGAAGGAAGGAAGGAGCGAGGGAGAGAAAAAGGGAGGGGGTGGGTTCATGAACTACATCCCCCCCCCCCCCCACCACCACCTCACATAAATATATAGAAACCAAAAGGTGTTGATTTCACAAGGATTTTGTTGTGGAATCTGGTGGCTGTGTAAGGACTCGGAGATTGTTCAGATCCAGGACCACCGACTGCGAGAGGTTGTAAACACCTCCATTTCATGTCCTGCAAAGGTGTAGAAAGCCGCAGCGCTTCCCACATTGTGAGGCTGTGTAAATACTCCAAACCACTCTCGATCCGGCTCCACTGCCTTTCATCCCCTGTTGTGGGGTCTAATCACCGCTGACTTGTGCTTCAAAGCTGAGATAGACAAAACTATGCCGTGCTCGCCCTGCCCTCTCCGCCGCCTGCGAGCCTGCTTACGCTTTCACCTCAAGTTCATGGGAAGTTCGCGGAGACTTGCAGAGCAGTGGTTAGAGCGCTCACCTCGCCAAGCGAGAGGACCCGGGTTCGATTCCCTGGCGGGGCCAAACCTTGGGCAAGTTTCCTTACTCCACGCGCCCCCCCCCACCCCACTCTGTTTACCGAGCAGTAAGTAGGATCCCGATTGTTAGTCGATTGCTTCAGTGGATTGCTTTCTAGGGATAGTAATCCCTCCAAATAAAAATTCCGTCACTCAATTCATGACTGTTTGTGGGACACCGCAGTGCGCAAATGGCTGCAGTGTTTCGGCCACACAATATGGTCACTCCACTTTACAATATATCCTGTGAAGCGCTTTGAGACGTCTCGAAAACGTGATAAGGCGCTGTATCAAATGCGAGGATTATTATTAAGCATTATTATAAATTCTTGAATCCAATCTGTGAGTTTGGGAGCCGCCTGTGTTTGGTAACTGATCTCTACTCCGTGACTAAGAGTCTGTTTCAAAGGAAACAGGCAGATAGATGATTCCTCCTCTCTGCAATGGTCAGGGAAACGAGAGAGAGCGAGAGAGAGAGAGAGAGAGAGAGAGAGAGAGAAATTTTCCCAAACTCTGATAAAGAAAACTGTTTCCCAATTAAGAGTTTTTCCACAATTCTGCGCCATTGTAAATTTGAAGACAATACTTTCTGACAGGTGGAATTTCAGTTCCCAGTTGCCTCCTTCCAGTTATATTAATAATAATCCTTGCATTTAATATAACTCCTTATTATTTTCTTGACGTCTCAAAGCGCTTCGCAGAATATACTGTGAAGTGAATTGACTGTATATTTTGTGGGCGAAACGCAGCAGCCAATTGCGCACAGCAGCGTCCCCACAATCAGTCGTAGATTGAGTGACCAAACCATTATTATTTTTTTAAGGGATTATTACCCCCAGAAAAGCAATACGCCAATCGACTAACACTCGGGTTCCTACTTTACTGCTAGGTAAACAGAGGCGTGTGTGTGGAGCAAGGAAACTTGACCAACATTTCGCTCTGCCCGGGAATCGAACACGGTTCTCTCTCTCTCTCTCTCTCTCTCTTTGTATTTTAATTTCGCGACTTGCAAAATTATAAACCATTCGGGTCTCCAGACACAATGGGAATGTCCCAAAGAACATTTTAAAGGCAGGCTGTTATCTGTGATCTTATCATACAGTCAAGAGCTGGTCAGGAGGGTCTGAGAGTAGAGCCTCTCAAATTTACTGGAATTCTTTGAGGAGGTAAGTAAATTAGTGAATAAGGACTGCCCTAGGGATATCACTTACCTTGTGTGTGTTTTTCAGGAGACATTTGATAACGCTTCGCTTGCGAGGTTCTCACAGAGAGCAGCGTCTCATGGAATTAGTTCTAAATTGGCCAAGTGATTGGAAATTGGTCTGGAAATAGAAAGCAAAAGAGACGATAACAAATGACAAGAGCTTCTCTCTTGGGGGTGTAAGGGGGGGTGATGGAGAGCAGCGACTGGTCTTGTCTACAGGGAATCTGTGCCCCCCCCCAGCTCCACAGGCTTGACATGTCAGTCACCTGCTCTCAGTCTTACAGTTTCTTCCCCCATTACCCCGGCCGACAATCCCCCAAATAAAATTGCTCGTTCATTTCACGGCTGTTTGTGTGGGGACATCGCTGTGCGCAAATTGGCTGCCGTGTGCACCAACAAATTACACAGTCACTACACCTTACAGTAAAAGTGGACAGCGAATTGACTGTATATTTTAAGAAGTGAAGTACGGTGAGACCTTTTGATAACGCTCTACATCAAACGAATAGATTATATATAATCAGCCTGGACTGTGTGAGCTCAACCTCTCATGGGCACTTTACTGCATTTTACAGTGAAATTCTATGAAGCCCTCTGGGACGTCCTCCCGACGCGAAGGGCGCTAATACCGAATGCAAGGATTATTATTATTATTATTATTAATAAGATCATTTTCTTCAAATAATAACCTTCGTATTTGCTGTAACACTTCTCACGAATGCCTCCGAGCACTGGACAAGTAACTGCTGTTAAGTGCAGTGACTTCGTATTTGTAGGCAAAAAAAGGGAACCACCGATTTGCTCACCGCGCACACAGCCAGTTATAATTTATCAGGGAGGGAAGATGAACGCAGGCACAGTCAAAAAGAAAGGTCTTGAAACATTTAAAAACGTTACACTTTACGTCTTAAGGCTAAGGTTATGTCCATGAAAATCCAGCAATTGGCTGCCACGTTTCACCCCAAAAATGCAGTCGCTTTACAGTTTATTCTGCGAAGCACTTTCAGACGTCTCGAAGTTGCTGTATCGAATGCAAGGATTATTATTATTATTATTATTATTATTATTATTCACTCCACAAGTGGGTCATGACTTCTCGTTCTGCCAATGAAGCCTGAAGCCTTGGAAGAATGTGTTTATGGTACAGTAAATGTAATGACTTGTTTGCACTGTGAACAAATGCCAAGTGACACCTGCACCAGCTGAAACGTGGACTAGACTGCCTTGGGAGGCGGTGGAGGCAGATTGTGTCACCGAGATCCAGAGGGAATTAGATAGCTGGAGTATTTGGTGATGAAATCAATCGAGGCGTCTGAGAGAAAGAGCATCATAATCCTTGACATTTGATCCAACCCCTTATGAAGTCAAAACGTCTCAAAGTGCCACACAGGATTTTACTGCGAAGGTTAGTGACTTTGTATTTGTAGGCTAACACGGCAGAAACAATTTGCACAGAGCAATATCCCCACAAATAGCCCTGAAGCTACGAAATAGTTAATATAAAGTAGATCTAATGGTGAGTATACGAGGAACTTCTTCACACAGAGGGCGGTGAGAGTGTGGAACGGGTTATTACCCCCAGAAAGCGATCCGCTAATCGACTTAACAACCGGGTTACTACGTACTGCCGGGTAAACAGAGGTGGGTGGAGTAAGGAAACTTGCCTAAGGTTTCTCCCTGCCCGGGAATCGAAGCAGGTCCTCTCGCTGGCGAGGCGAGCGGTCTGATCAATACACCGCAACAGGACTCCAGTCTCAGCGCGTCATGGCTGGGAATTGTTGTTCACACAAGATATCACCGTGAGCCAAAATGAAGTGTTTCAAATAGTGTATTTTGTGAGATTAGCGTTCTTTTGATTTACAAATCAAGTATTTTCCACACTGTCAATCACCAGCTCTGTACTTGCACTCAGTAGATGAGCTGAGAGATGCAGAGCGCGGATTTACTTTAAACACACGCTGTTAACTCCAGCTGAGAAGCAATCGATGGCAACCTCATATTTAATCACCCTTAAATAATAATTTAGAGCAGAAGGTGTCACTAAAACAGCTTGGGAACCTCCCAGTTTCAGAAACAGTGGGGAACTGAACCCTGGAACTCAGAGAGAGATGAGAAGGGTCAGATTGCTCTCTGTTTAACCCCTGCGCTAATGCCTGGGGAGGTTCATTAAAAAGAGATTGCGGTAGATCCCACATGCATGAACTAGTGCTCAAACCACCTACAAAAGCATGAACACTAATATGTACTAATATGCTAACTCTACTCTGTGTCAGTCACTGTGAACTTAGCCTCACCCTTTCAACAACAGGTGAGCGGATCATAAGCTCAGGCCTGTTCTTCCCCATCACAAAAGAAAAGGACATTTCTCCTGGTGTCCTGTCCTGGCCAAAGACCTTCCAGATAAATTGACCATTCACCTATCCGGAAGGGCCGACCAGTCTCTGGGGGCAGGGAATCCTCCCACTCAGCTCCCGTTAACCCTGCAAGCCAAAGCCCTAACGGGTAGGGTGGAATGTTCTGCTAATAATAATAATAATTCCATGTCCCAACAACTCTCTGAATGATAAAAGGTTCTCCTAAACCCTCCTTCTTTTAGTGGAAGCCCATAGCGTAGTGGTTAGAGCGCTCACCTCGCAAGCGAGAGGACTCGGGGAAGATTTCCTGGCGGGGCGAAACCTTAGGCAAGTTTCCTTACTCCACACGCCTGTTTGCCGAGCAAACAGCGGTTGTTAGTGGATTGGCGGATCGCTTTCCAGGGGTAATAATCCCTTCCAAAAGAAAAACTGGTCATTCAATCCACGGCCGTTTGTGGGGACGCTGCCGTGCGCAATTGGCTGTCGTGTTTCGCCCACAAAATACACGGTCCATCCATTCACTTTACAGTATATTCTGTGAAGCGCTTTGAGACGTCTCAACAACGTGATAAGGTGTTTATTAAATGCAAGGATTATTATTATTATTTCTATTACCTTATTGCCTGGTTGATAAATAAAATCCCTCTCCCAGATATTCATCTACTGCTTGTAGTGCAAGGATCAAATCTACACCCATTAGCGAAGTATAAATGCTGGAGTTTTTTTTTAATGCACAGGTTGGATATTGGAAGAGATAGCTTTATAAAATCATTGGGCCTTCAAGTAAAGGTGAAATTACAAGCCCATAAAGTCAATTATGGTCAATAGAAAGGGTATCACAAGGTGCTGATAAGATTCCAATACAATAATAAGGAACGGGGGAGCAATCTCATGCGGGTCTTGATTTTCTCTACATAAGTAGCATTTCAGCGTCCAGAATTTAGCAAATTATTAACAGCGTTCATTTTGAACCCGATTTCCTTCCAGCGTCTTGTGAACTACAGAAAATCTTTAATGTCCACCTGAACGGGAAGGCGGGTGCCTTGATTTAACTTACTATTCGAAAACAACAGCGGGCTTGAGGGGCTGAATGGCCTCCTCCTGTTCCTGGTTTCCTCCCTCCCCTCCCCACATGCCCCTCGATTCCCTTTTCCCGTTGCGAGACATTCAACCAGTGTATTCTCATCACGCAACTGCTCGATTTTTTTTCTTAAAAAAATGTAATTTATTCTCTTAATAAATGTTAGCAATACGTTATTTGGGGTTACAATCATCACGCCACTGTTGGTTGAAGCAATGAGAGTTCCAAGCAGAGAAGATAAAATATATTACAAGAGTAACTAGGAAGATGACACTGCGTACACGAATGCAAAAAAATGATTGTGTGTGATATATAATACAAACTTTCATTTAAAAAATATACAATTAATTACACGAAAAAAGGCAAACAATGAGTTTTTTTTATTCTCTGGGCCTTTTTCTCTCTCTATCCCTGTCTCTCTGGAAATGGGTGGAATCCCTAGGCAATTTGCGCACTGCACAAAGACGTTCATAACTCGGTTCTCTCGCTCTGCGCTGGCTCTCTTTCTCTCTCGCTCTCTCGCCACTGCCGCTCTTTCCAATAACTACAGTCAATAGGGGGAACGTGGGCTGATTGTGCTCTCTGTCTCTATCTCTCAGTGCGCTCGAGATTTCTTCCTCTTGTGTTTCTTCTCCTTTTTCTTGTTGACGCATTTGTTGCAGAACCACTGGACCTCATCGGGCGGGGCTGCGGTAATCCCAACGCAAGGCCTGGTAAAAGAAACAAACAGCCCACGTGAGTCAATAATCCTCGTATTTGACCCAACACCTCAAATCGCTTCACCAGGGATTTACTGTGAAGGGTTAGTGAATTTGAAGGTGAAAGCCGTAGATAATTTGTGTCCAGTAACGTCCTCCCAAACAATCATGGAGTCTTTAGTGTCCACCAGAACAGGCAGCCAGGACCTCGGTTTAACGTCTCATCTGATGGAGGCACCGCCGTCAATGCAGCGCTCCACCTACACCTCACCAGAGGGTCAGTGGAGCGTATGAGCGAATCGGAACTCACTCTAATTACCCAAGTGTTGCCGCTTATGAGCTGTAAGGACCCAACACTCGTTCAATAATGCCTGCAAACTTTTTGGCTACGTGGGGACATCACATTGTAGCCACGGATCAAAACAAACAGCGAATGTTACGCCACATATAGACAATCACTGGTACAAGGCAGAGTGCTAGTAACCCAGCTGGAGTTTGTATTCGACTGCTGGTTTAGGTCTGCTGTTTTACCAGCCTCGCTCATCAGGAATCGCTTGCTACCAAGAGGGAAGGGAGACTTCAACGTTAGCTCCAAATCCACAACTCAACGTTCAAATTTTCTTACCAATGATACCAGTCGTCGCAGTCGTCACAGCCGATCATCGGGCTGCCATCGTCCGGCTTGTTACAGCCGGGACAGATCCAGATCTTGTTGCCCCATTCATCCCGGATCTGCCGAGTAAAAAGACCAATTGCTTAGATAAATGAACAATAAAAACTGTGGGCAGTGGGGATGACAGAGAATGAGGTTTTGTCATTCAGGTAACCCTCAGCAAAGATCATGATTCTGTCCTTTTTCAAGGCCCGTCTCAAGACCTTCCTATTCGACCGTCCATTTGGTCAACTTCCCACCGCCATCCCTATTCCACTCCTTGTGACTCTATTCTCCAGCTCTGGTGCAAACCCTTCAGTGCCCAGCAGCTTGGGTCCTCCCGATGTGACAGGTGTTGTATAAACGCAATTTCTTGTTGTCATCGAGTTTTGAAGGGATTTGAGGCGGGTGGAGTAAGGAAACTTGCCTAAGGGTTCGCCCTGTCCGGGGATCAAACCCGGGCAAATGGGTTCCAACCTTCATCCAAACCTTCCTTTGAGCTTCCAAATGTGTTCAGCCTCTCAGTGAGCAATGGTGCTGAGCGCCGGGAGAAATAAACTACAGAGATTTAGCTCAACAAACTGTGAAGAATGACATAGTGAGTTATATTTATTCTATAGGAAAAGACCTAAGGGTGAAGAGAGGACATGGCTTGTGACAAGGCCAGTCAGCTAGTCTTTGACATTAAAGGCGCTACACTGACATTGAATAGCAGTTATTATTATTACACTGATTCTAATTATTGCTATACTAACTCAAACCCTGCTGTGTCATCAATGTTCTCTCAATATCAAACTGCCCCTATTCCAAAAGTGAAGCATCTTGTTCCAGTATTTCCCCTTGAGCCAGTTCTATGGGTGTAGCCAACAGTTCTGATGTAAAAGGGAAACTGTGTGAATAATGATTGAGGGCTGGGAGGATGCGGGTGTGTGTGTGTATGTGTGTGTGTGTGTGGAGGTCGAGGGGACAGGTGGTGGAGTGTGGAGGGGAAGAGAGAACAGAAGCAGAACGCAGACGCACCCAGACACCATCTCTCAACACAACCTTTCAATTGGTACAAGACCATGTGAAACGAACGTTTCTTAAGCAGAGCCCTGTAAAGTGTGTTAAAAGGACACAACTTCGCGTGATTTGCTCGATCGCGCTGAACTACAGGTTTGAGAAAATCAAAGGGCTGAAATAGCAGTTATTGGTTAACCATTTGAATCCTCCGCCCCCGCCCCCCCCTCCCTTCCACCCCCATCACCATATTATTTTCTTTCGACCCAAGGTGTCTGTGTGAAGGGCTACAGGAATGATAATTTGCCAGTTCACAAAGCTTAGTTAGCATTCCTTGTAGCACTGAGGTATGTGTAACGTGTCTCTGTCAGAGTCCAGCGCAACAGGAACATCCAGAAAGACAACTGCTGCGGGTGAAATCCTATAAATAATTTGCTGCACAACATCCATCACCCACGAGACAGCTCGATCCCAAAGTCCACTGAACATGGTTAGCAGCGCATTTGGGCTTCAGGCCCAGAAAGTATTGCCCATCATAATAATAATAATAATAATCTTGCATTTGATATAGCACCTTATCATGTCTTCGAGCCGTCTCAAAGCGCTTCACAGGATACACTGTAAAGTGGAGCGACTGTGTATTTTGTAGGTAGATAGTTTGTGCCCAGCAGTGACCCACAAACAGCCATGGATTGAGTGACTGATGATTTTTTATTTGGGAGGGGATTGTTGGCCAGGACACCGGGAGAGAGAAACTCCACTTCTCTTTTCGAATAGCGCCGTAAGATCCTTAACGTCCACCCAAACAGACAGACGGGGCCTGGGTTTAAAGTCCCTTCCGACTATCTCTTTATGGTCACCATGCGCACGGCGGAATTTTTATCCTTAGGAGATAAACACCAGCCAACTGAGAGGAAACCTCCAGCTCAGGTGCTGAGTTGGTGATTCCACAGCCGAAGCTTTCTGCAGCCCAATGCTCGTCATTCACTACGCAGATTGCACCCACAAAAGTGTCAACGCAGGAAATGTAGGTGCAAGTTTGGTAAAGATGTGCAGACACCAGTCAGTGCTTTGCTGAGCCATGCGAATTAATGTGGTTCCAGATTTGTTTTTTAAAAAAAATCAGAAACGGGGCAGAAACCTGCCCCTGGCTTAGTTAGCAGATTTGCTTGTAGGAAGTGGGGACAGTGTGGGAGGATGTAATAGTTTCTTTCCTCGGCTCTCTGTTTTACGGGGCAGAGAGGGTGGGGTTAAGTTTTATTGCAAAGGCAGCAGAAGACAAGGCAAAAGCGAGGCCTGAAACGAGACCACCTACTCAATCGGGGGACATTTCAGCCGGCTGCACCATTTGCTCTGGCTCCAGAAAACACCGCTGAGATCGATCTCCCTTTCAAGATCACAAGATGTGGCAGAATCATACTGTTTTACAGAACAGACAGAAGCCATTCAGCCTACAACAACTTGCATTTGACTTCTTTAAGCTACTCTCTATTTAGTCCCATTCCCCAGCTCTTTACCCATATCTTTTTTCTATCGTTTTTCACATATTTATCTGGATTTGGTTCAACCACCATCTCTGGCAGTGCATTTCATGTCCCAATAGAATCATAGGATCTTATAGCTCAGAAGGAGGCCATTCAGCCGATCGTGCCTATGCAGGCTCTTTGAAAGAGCAATCCAACTAGTCCCACTCCCCCGCTCTTACCCCCATAACCCTGCAAATTTTTCCTTTTGAAGTAAATATCTGATTCCCTTTTGATAGCTTCTATCGAATCTGCTTCCACCACCCTTTCAGGCAGGGCATTCCAGGTCGTAACAACTCGCTGCGTAAACCTGGGCATTCTAGGTCGTAACAATTCTCCTCGTCTCCCCTCTGGTTCTTCTCTCAATTATCTTAAATTTGTGTCCTCTGGTTACCGACCCACCCGCTAGTAGACACACTTTCTCCTTATTTACTCTATCAAGCCCCCTCATAATTGTGAACACCTCCATTAAATCTCTCTTAAACCCAAAACAACAACAGCTTGCATTTATATAGCACCCTTCACACAGAGTAGCGTCCCCAGAGCGCTTAACACTTCTCCATACAACCTGTCTTGTGATCCTAAGAGTTTTTATTGCTCTAGGTGGTTAAATAAAGACTTAAAGAGTAACGGTGAGTGGGTAGATGTGACACACAAGTCCATATAAGTGTGAGGAATTGCTATGAAGTCTTTATTCTAGACTCAGAGCAATTGACTTTAAGTTACTACTTTCAAGACAAGCAGAGTGAGAGATGTGGTTTGGAACCAGAAACTCGGGCTGATTTGCTTCATCTTGGAATTTAAAAAAAAGCTTCCTTCCTCCCTTTAAGATTAAAACACTGCTTGTGATTTGCAGAATTAGGAGAATGGTAATGACACCAAATGTGATAAATAGAAACTGAGACGTTACTCACCGCAGTCTGAGCTGATTAGATTCCACCAGTTTCCCTAACACGCACACTCTGGGGTCCCCAAACCTTGGCTCTTGCCAACCTGCGCCTAATACATTCCTAGCAAAATTAGGTAAGCAGAATGCATCCCTCCAGGGAGAGAGAGCGCATTCCATTCTGACAATCTATCTCTGGGATTTCCATGTGTTCGTGGGATACACGGAATTCTCAGCTCGGTTTGAAGACTTTTGATGGGTTTCTGAATCTATCAGACATCCGGCTGAGCAAAAAAAAATGATAATAATTACTCACCACATAAGTACTGACGGTCTCTGTGACCACACTCCTGACGGGTGTCTTTGAGGAACCTGCTGCAGTGGCTGAAGGAGATGGAGTAGCGGGAGCTGGCGAGGCAGTTGTTGCCACAGGCAGGGGGGCAGGGTGCGGTGGCGGGGGAGGTGCCGGAGCTGGAGGTGGGGTCTTTGGGCGACTTGCACTGGGCGCCGGCTTTGACTCTGTCACCGGGACCACCTTGCTGATGACACTGCAAATCGAAACAGAGAATCGCGGTTAACGCATTTTGGCCATCAGGAAGAACAGTCTTGTGGCTCAGAGTTATATTTCTATCCTACATTTACAATACATACACACATGGTGTCCACAAACTCCTATTACCCCATGCTATTTTTCCTACAGTGCACTGGCCAACAACTGACACGAATGATAATAATTGTATTTAGAACTACTCGATTGTCTTCAGTACAAGTGTTTAACTGTATTTAGACGTCCAGAGGATCGATGTGTGTGTGTCAGAGCACCATCATTTCAGCTCCTCCGTAGTCGCATATCATTGTTTTGTAACAGGGGGATAACAGGACTTTGTGGACACTCACAAAGTTTACCAGAGCATTATGCAAGTTAAGTTTACAACAACTCATGTATTTTAAGGCCACTACTTTAAATAGTCCAGGCATTTTTGGTACAGTGCCTTTCACTTCGAGTAGACTTGTCAAAGTATTTCACACGATATACGGTAAAGTGCAGTGACTGTGTATTTGTAGGCGAACGCAGTAGCTAATTTGCAATAGTAATGCCCCTCAAACAGCCATGATGTGAATGAGTGGCTTTATTTGGAGGATTGTCAGTCAGTGCCAAGGGATGTTTAACATCCACTTGAACACAGACGGGACTTCAGTTTAATGTCTCATCCAAAGGACAAATTGCTCTGACAATTCAGCGCTTCCCCCACACACACAACAACTTGCATTTATATAGCACCCTTCACACAGGACATTGTCAGAGCTCCAGCACTGTACTGAAGTGTCAGCCTGGACTGTGAGTTCAAAGTCCCTGACGTGGGGCTTGAACCCACATCCTTCTGACTCAGAGGTGAAAGCACTACCACTGCACCAGGCTGATACCTGAACTTCCATAGAGAGTACATGTGTGTAAGCCACACATAGTTCTGTGTGTCACTTCTCTCTTGCCACGTGACTTCAGGTAAGAGCAGTGCTTCCAGTACAGTAGGAAGGGCAGAGTCTGAACTCTGAACGTTAGTTAAAAAAACTTTTCAAGGGCAGAATGCGGAGGAACAAAAATAGATGGACCGAGAGCAATGTTTTTAATGAAGAAAAAGCTAGTCCTAAGGCAACTTTAAGACACTTAACATGTAATATTAAGGCAATATTGTTGGATCTGACTGTGTGGTAACCCACAGAGTTTCTTGCTTTCAAAACGACTGCGTTCAATTAAGTTTCTCTGCGTCGAATCTCAATGGGAGTACGTGGGACAGAAGAATGTCCCCACGGAACATTTCGGAACGGAAGATCATGTCAGACACTTCTTGGCTGTAGCCAAAGAGTAATTAAAGTAATTAATCAAAGAGAATACATTTACTTTGCACATCTTGATCCAGGGCCGTTGTGCAGTATCCACTTCAAACCAAACGTGGTTTGATAAAGAGCTGAACCAGAACAGAATTTCTTCTGGTATTACGAACAATCTCTCCCTCCCCCACCACCCGGTTGGCCGTAGGAAAGAATCTACCTAAAAAAACTTTGAACTCAGTCTAGGTTAACACTCCAGCGCAGTGCTGGGGGGAGTCCTGCCTTGTTGGAGGGGGTCACCCTTGGGGTGAGACATTAGGCTTGTTGAGGTCCCATGACTTTAAAGGTTCCATGGCAATATTTGACAAGACAAAGGGGTTTCTTTCTTCCTCACCAACAGTCCCCCAGATAAAAACCGGATCATTCACTGAGACATTTCAATGTGATAATGTTCTATATCAAACAAATGGATCATTATGTTTTTTAATTTTTAGGTAATTCGTCCCAATGTCTTGTTTGAAACATTGGCTGCTGCTTTCAATTCCAAATTCACAGACATAATAACAACTTGCATTTATAAGTTGCCCTTCACTAAGGATAAAGCCTTCGAGCTCTACACTACAATTCACAGAAAAGCTATGAAGTGCTGAGACGTTTCAAATAGAAGAATTATTAAGGACATAAGATGAAAGAAGACCAAGGTCCAACCAGTTCGCCTTCCACTATCCCGGCAAAATATTTTGCCTACAGCAAGGCCCCACAAACCAATTTGGCTGTACGAATATTGGCCAGGACACTGGGAGAAACTCCTTTCCCTTTACAAACAGTGCCACGGGATCTTTAATGTCCCTCTGAACAGGCAAATGGGGCCTCGGGTTACCATCTCACATGAAGAACAGCACCTCTGGCAATGGAGTGCTTCCCCAGTGCTGAACCTACAACCTTCTGACTCAGTGGAACGAGCCACAGCAACCGAGTTACCTGACCTGTTCCTCTACTGAACCGCTGTAGTTTATCTCCTCGTGAAGTTCTTGTCAAAAATGGTATTAAAATTGACTCGAGAAAAATAGTCCCTGTATTCGGGCAGCTGTGCAGTTTTATACCACTCTTATCGAACTGAGGGAGGGCAAAGTGAAGACCCTTCATAGTGTGCTTGACGACTTACATCGACTAGTCTTGACGAATATATATTGTACGTAGACGGAGGTTGTTGAAGAAAGGAACAATTTTTTGACCTTTGTGTGACATCATGTTCCAACTTTGGAAAAGAGCACAGAGGAAATTCTTTTTTTTAAAACAAAGTTTGGGGTGGGTGGATTCAGGCGATAATCAAACGTTAGAAGTATTTTAAAAGGTGTTTGAGCCTCCAGTTATTTTTCGTACATTGAAACATTACTCTCCTTGGATTTTCAAAAAGAAGAGAGAATTCGGAGTGGATTTAGCTGTATACTTATATGATATAGAGTCCCATAGCGTAGTGGTTAGTGCGCTCGCCCCGCAAAGGGAGATGGCCTGGGTTCGATTCCCGGGTGGGGCGAAACCTTATGCAAGTTTCCTTACGCCACAAGCCTCTGTTTACCTGGCAGTAAGTAGGGATCTGGTTATTAGTCGATTGTTGGATCTCTTACCAGAGGTAATAATCCTTCAAAAAAAATTCAGTCACTCAATCCACGACTGTTTGTGGGACACTGCTGGCTGCAATTGACTGCTTTGCCCACAAAACGCACAGTCAATCACTTTACAATACATTCTGTGAAGCGCTTCGAGATATATGGTAATGCAAGGATTATTATTATTATGCATAGATGAACATTAATAGTCAGGCCATTGTTGCAGCAGCAGCACTAAAATATTGGTAAGATCTAAAGATATAGGTGGATGTAAATAGTCTGCCCTGTGGTTGTTAGTTCGGAGAAAGATGAAGTCTTTCTCCTGGTAATCCTAACGTCCGTTCCCTCCTCATCCAAATTCACCCCCAAATTCATATGAATTGTTTTTTCAGCTCGTTGTTGTTTATGGGCGTTGCTGGCACACGTTGGCTGCCGTCCCACTGTCTGTTTTGTATTCTATTGCATTTTGAGACAATTAGCCCACACATCTCCGACACTTTTATGTGACGGGTACTATATGAATGCAAATTTTAATCAGAATCATCATTATTAATATACTACTAAGCGATATGGGGCATCAATTTCACATCATCATGCTTTTGAGTGGGGGCGGGAAGGGGGTTGGGGCAGTGGGGTGGGGTATGAGCAGACCAGAGAGGAAGAAGGTGCTAGGAATATGAGGGGATTGTTGTGTAAGGGTAAGGACCTTGAAGTTGATCTGTTCCCAGACAGGGGGCCAAAGGAGCCAGGTGAGGAATGGGGTTAATAAGCGCTCTGCGACGCTACCCTGCGTGGAGGCCATATAAATTCAAGTTGTTGTTGCTAATAGCCATGAGTGTTTGGTGCAGGTAAGGAAACAGGCAGCAGAGTTTGGGATTAGAACGAATAGTGAACTGCCTCCACTGCAGTGATGATGGACTATAATACCAACACGACTGCTCCCTTACCTCTCAAAGAATAATAATAAAAAAAACCTTGCATTTGATATAGCGCCTTACCACGTCTCAAAGCGCTTCACCGTAAAGTGGATTGACTGTGTATTTTGTAGTGAGCATTACAGCAATCATAAATAGAGAGAAATGTTTTCCTAGTGAAAAGAAACATTCAAAATTCTCATGTTAAGTAGAACAGCACAACCTAAACTTCCATCATATTCTCTTCAGCGACCACCCAACCTCTCAGCTTAATGACGTGCAGTATCAGCATTAGCTAACATTATTCAAGTGATA
The DNA here is from genome assembly GCF_018977255.1 of Callorhinchus milii. Taxonomy (NCBI): domain Eukaryota; kingdom Metazoa; phylum Chordata; class Chondrichthyes; order Chimaeriformes; family Callorhinchidae; genus Callorhinchus; species Callorhinchus milii. Next base: position 66,626,730 of record NW_024704746.1, read on the forward strand.
AAAATCTGATACGCAGTGTATAAAACGGGAGTTATTTGAGTAAGATATGAGAACGTCTCAATGATTAAGGGCAATGTATACTTGTGCTGTGTAAACCGCAGTTTCCAAATTAACATTGTGGAGAAGTGCAGACACTCAAATGATTCGAAGAGCCTGAGTACAATTTATAACCATCCAGTTAAAGACGCAAAGATTTTGGGTTGTAAAATAAGACTTGTGACTCGAGGGGCAGAAATGTATGGCCTCGTAATTCATTACCATCATTAAGTTGACCTGATCCTGAACTCAAAGGAAAAGGGGAGTGGGAGGGGGTAATGTCCCAATCATGGCCATTTGTGAGATACCCGGACAGTATTTTTAGTTTTGCTTGGATGTGGGAAAGTTTGCATCGCTGCTAAAATGGTTTGAAATAACTGAGGAGTCTAATCAGCAAGAAAAGGGCTAACACAAAGGACAGGAGGTTATTAGGCTGGTACTTAAAAGCCATTCTGAAGACATGACCTAATCCAATACTTCCTTCCTAAAGTAATAGTCAGCAACAACCGGAGATTGGGAATATCACAGATGTCTGGTCAACTCAAGCGGCAGTAACGTCTGGGAAGCTCTGCTTAGTTTGCGTCTCAATTAATGCTGCAATCAATGACATTCGCTCGCCTCGCAAGCGAGAGGACCTGGGTTCGATTCCCTGGCAGGACGAAACCTTAGTCAAGTTTGCTTACTCCACACGCCTCTGTTTACCTAGCATTAAGCAGGAACCCGGTTGTTAGTCGATTGGCGGATCGCTTTCCGCGGGTAATAATCCCTCAAAAAAAGAATTGGTCACTCAATCCATGACTTTTTGTGGGACGCTGCTGTGTGCAATTGGCTGCCGGGGTTCCCCCACAAAATAGTCAATTCACTTTGCAGTACATCCTGTGAAGCGCTTTGAGATGTCTCAACAATGTGATAACGTGCCACGTGAAATGCAAGGATTATTATTATTATTATTATTATTTATTATCCGAAGGTAATTCAGGATTTGCATTCAAAGGTTTGCCATGAAAATGCACTCTGACACATGGGCGCAAATGCAAAAGATTTATAGTAGAGTGTTTGTAATCTGCAATTCATTGTCACAAACCATAGTTGTGCACAGATTTTTTTAAAAGGAGTTTAATAATAATAACAACACTAGTGCAAAATGGCTGCAATTGTCTAGCAAAAGTGTTTATGTTCCTGTTAAACAAGCCGCCAACCTGATTGGCGAGGAACCCAGTGCTGTTGTCATATATTTGGCCTGATATAAAACTGAAGCCTCAATAAATATATTCAGCGATTGGGAAAAAAAATTCCGAACAAGCTTCTTTTCTTCCGAGCTTAAGCCCCCGATTTCCACGGTTAACTCCTGTTCGATGCTGAAAACTTCGGGAAAGAGTTGTCAAGAGAGAGCCTCGTGTGTTCAGAGGTTCTCTTTTTCTGAGAGAGTTTGTCTTGCAAATGACAATTATCCTCCCCACTTTTTTTTTAGCTTCCAGTGTATCACCTTTGCTTGGGCTGAGTTCCTGAACGCTTCCTACAGCCGGCTGATTCAGTCTCGACCTGCGAAACAAACACTGCCCCACAGCTGTGCTTAATAACGGCCCCATGGTGCTTACATTTCACCATTTGTACTCCTGGTCATGCTGGGCTAACTGCTGTAGACAGTGCTCCCATTCATGCTAACGTGCTGCAAAAGGGGCTTCCACCAGTGTCCCTTTACCTTAATTCCTCACCCACAAAAAGGTGAGTTATATAGACCAGGGTCACAGGGCTGAAATGCAAGCCTGCTGCTGGACAAGTTAGCAATAAGTCAATGCTTCCCGCCCTCCTGACCACACAGATCGAGGGAAGGTTAGACCCATTCATGGTGAGAATAAAGCAACGGCAGTAGTTTAATAACCCCCTATTATTTGGCTATTGTGTACAAACATTATATGGCCTGCCATATAATTTACCTGATACCGCAAAGTGCTTCGGCCACTTAAGGCCACACAGCGTTAGTTAATTCAATGGGTTTAGCAGAACTGTGGCTCATTAAACAATTTTCTGAAGACTCGTAAGACGGGCAATTGCCTCAAAATAAAAGTGTTTCTAACTTTGATTTTGAGGCTATTTTCTTAACCACAAAATATACAGTCAATTTACTTTACAGTATACGCTGTGAAGCGCTTTCAGACGTCTCAATTATGTGATAAGGCGCTATATCAAGTGCAAGGATTATTGTTAATAAAAGGGTTTCTCTATTGCGCACACAAAAATATGACGAGGGAAAAATGTCTTATTACAATAAAATAATTAAATTGATGCGATAATCCCATTTATACAAAGGGCTTTCTTCTTTAAACCCTACGGAAATTTGCTAAAACTATCTAAACCTGATAGATATTTGTACTTCAGTGTAAATTATGTACAAACCACTTAAGGAATTGTGGCTTTAGTAGAGAACTAACGAGAATCGTAGTATACATGGCTTCTGGGGCTGGCTAGCCAGCTTCCTGTGCTAACAAACGGTCAAATTCCAGGTCATCAGGTCTATCCTGATGTTACTTCTGTATACATATAGTCAAGGAATCCACATAGTCTATGGCTGATACTTCAACGCAGTGCTGGGGGAGTGTGTTAAATCGTCAGAGGTGCCATCCTTCGGATATGACATCCCTTTTGCCTGTTCAGGTGGACGTTAAAAATCCCATGGCACTATTCGAAAGAGAAGGGAGTTTCTCTCTCCCGGTGTCCTGGCCAACAACTCCATGGTGGTTTGTGGGACATAGTTGTGTGCAAGTTGGCTGCTGCGACTGGCCACAAAATACACACACTCACACCACTTCAGAGTAAATTACGTGAAGTGCTTTGAGACATTCTGACAATGTGAAAAGGCATTCTATCAAATGCAACAATTATTATCATATTATTAATAACAATAACTACAATTTTGTACATATCAAGATACCCCCAAACACCTTCCCCTTTTTGAATAGCGCCACGGGATCATTAGCATCCACCTGAAGCAGTAATTAACGCATCATTCTATACAACTGCTGGGATATCGAACAAATTAAAAGCAGCCCAGTGAATGCCACGGGGTACCTGAATCCACAAAAAACACAGACCATAATGGCATAGGGTTTATTGTGGCCAATCAAACCTGTCACAGTGGTGCAAAAATAACACACAGCCAGTGCAACTGCATTGAACAACGTCAGACTACTACTTTTCTCTCTAAGACTAATGAATCTTAAGGCAGCCCTTAAATTAGCACAGTTGGCAACTGCTATAACTGGTTGTTATTGGGACGGGGAACGATTTAAACAAAAATCATTAGGTAAAACTAATTTTTAAAGAGCACCAAGGCAGGAGCACCCGAATGTTTAAAAGCTACAGCGGCCAATTAAATTTCCGATCCGTTGCCGATAAGATCTCTCAAAGTGATTAAATAAAGCAATTAAACTTTTGGGCCGATCATGTCTGCAGATAAAGTCTTTAAGGGGAAACCTTGAATTCACAGTGACAGGGAATTAAGTCTCAACTGTCTAACCTACTGCTTGTGTTGGCCTTGTTCCACATCACCCTAATTGTTTCCTACTTTTGCTCTTTCTCCCTGTCTGCAATGTTATTTCTGCCAGGACACAGCATATCCTCCCTGCAGGTTCTTCCTCAGTCACAAACGTTACAGCTTTAGTTTTGGGGGGAGGTCCTGTATCCTGTAACTATATATCTGTACAGCAAATTTCACAAAAAAAAATGCCTCAAAGCGCTTCATGACAACAATGTGGAAATTGTCTGGATATGGAGCAAAGTAGGGATACAGTCATGATCGTTGTGTATTATAGAATGCACTATCTACTGTAAATCACTGTCAAACATAGCCAAGTAATGTTAGGAAATCTGTCTCAAAATAATTCAGAGCAGAGAAACTGTATTCAGCCATGATCTAATAAAATAGTGGCTCTGCTCCATTGGCAAAGTCCCATAGTGTAGTGCGCTCGCCTCGAAACCAAGAGGCTGGGTTAGATTCCTGGGTGGGGCAAAACTTTTGGCAAGTTTCTTTACTCCACAAGCCTCTGTTTACCTAGCAGTAAGTAGGAACCCGTTTGTTAGTCCATTGCTTTAGTGGATTACTTTCCGGGGGTAATAATTCCTCCAATTCAAAAGCAAGGATAATTATTATTACTCCAGTTCCTATCTAATGTGATTGAATGCTTGTAATTGACAATGCTGCTTATCACTCGGAAACGCGTCAACGCGCTTGATGCAATGAGTTACTTTTTATGAAGTGTAGTGACTGTTATTTCGGAAAACTCGTCCACAAAAAGCAACGGGACGAATGACCAATTCATCTTTATCTTGGTGAGTTTGAGCAAGGCAAGAATATTGGATAGAACACTGGGAAAACGCCCTGTTTTCTCCCCTAATGGTACCCAGGGAACATTTAAACGTTTTCTTTACACTTCTGCATCACGTAGCACATTTTATAGAATGATGACCACTGAAATAATGAAGACTGCAATCTTAATCTGATTTGATATTTGATATAGCGCCTAATCACAAAATTACAAGCAATTCCTTAATACAGAACACATCTCATTAAGATAAGGCTTTGTATATTGTGATTAATACCCAGAAAATCTACAAAACGAAAGGCTGCTACGTCAGAATATAGGAACGCACAGGACTAGAGAAAGCACATTCTTTAAAATTTAATGTGTTCGATAATTTTTCTATTTTTTTTTCTTTTTGGTGCTCGCCTCTCTTCTCCTGGGCACCCCCCCCCCCAACCCTATCCCACCCCCTCCCTGCCTCATCCAAAAATGGCCATTGCTTGTGTGTGCTTTGGCAGCCCACTCCACTGTAGAGGGCATCACAGTAAACCTGACCTCACCCAGCTGTCACACCCGCACTATTAACACTATGGGTGCTAAAGTAGGAGCAGGAAACCTGGCTGATTCTCCCCTCCCTAGTCCAAGGAAGGACAGGTAAAATTTAGCCTCTCCATTTAGCCTCTGTTAGATCAGCAAACTCAGCACAAGAGGTACATCTTGAGAGAGGCCTTGAATGACTAGAGGGAGAGAAGGAGATAGAGGGATTCTAGAAGGGAGTAGATACTGCAAAGGGCTTTTAAGTACGTTGAGACGCTAAGGAAATGCACGTTCTTTCTAAGTTGACTTTGTGAATGGGTAGGTAGGCAACAGCCGTCTAGAATCGCAAGGCAGAGCTCAACAAAACATTCCGTGACTCAGAACTGAAGAGGATCTAAGCCAGCGGTTGTGGTCAGCCTTGTAGTGACACTAATACTGTGTGAGAATGAAAATCGGGCGATTAGTTTTATATTGCAGCAGTTAAGTGATTGACCCTCAAGGCCAGAGATGATGGGTTTTGTTTCAGGGCAATCTCTCCCCAGTGTAATTACACTGAGGAATGCGGTGCAGCCAAATATACACACCGCAAGATGAGTTGCTCATTTCAGTCTCCGTTCAGTCATCTATCTATCACTCACTGACACATTCTCTCAAGAATGTAAATTGTATCACTGGGCAGTTTCTAAATGTTTACTCCTTGATTTGGAGCTGTTTTTCCCCCACAAAAAGTAGAATAATACTTGCATTTAATTTATGTAGTGCCTTATCATGCCATTGAGGTGTCAGTCTCACAAGCACTTCCCAAGATTTCACTATGAAGTGGAGCCACTGTTTGAAGGTAAATGTTCTACCTAATTTGCACACAGCCATTATAATACAAACAGCCTTGAAATGAGTGACCAATGTTATTTGTGGGAATGTTGGCCAAGACACCAGGAGAAACTGCTTTCTCTTTCGGAATAGTGCTCTGAGATGCTACCTTACGTGAAAGGGCACTATATAAATTTGTGTTGCTGTTTTTTGGGTGGGATTATTACCCCAGGAAGCGATAATCGAATCCACTAACAACCAGGTTCCTACTTACTGCTAGGTCAACAACACCAACAACAAGATTACACACAAGAGGTGTGTGGAGTAAGGAAGCTTATTTAAGGTTTCGCACTGCCCGGGAATCGAACCCGGGTTCTCTGATCGCTTAACCCACCTTGTAAAGCTGGATAGTTCGAATAGACTCAGCTAGCTCTTCAGTACAGTGTGACTGCCTGTGCTAGAATTCTTTCCCCTCTAAATGTCTCTTCCACCACCACCCACCACCAACCAAACATGGGTAGAATCCAAAGCATGTGTAGCAACTGTCTAACTTTCTATATTAATCCCTTCAAAAAAAATTGGTAACTTAATCCCTGACTGTTTGTGGGACGCTGCTGTCAGCAATTGGCTGCCGCATTTCGCCAACAAAATATACAGTCAATTCACTTGACAGTATATTCTGTGAAGCTCTTCAAGGTGTCTCAACAGCGTGATAAAGCGCTGATATCAAATGCAAGGATCACTGGTTATGAACTGTGGGCAACTGATTTGGCATTATGGGCAGCATTTTATTAACTTGCAAGGATAATTATTTATTATTAGATTAACTTGTTTACAGTGTGCCTCACACTGTAAACAAGTTAAAACTCCTCAAGCGATCGCCAGGCTCCTTCCCACCTGCTTGCTGAGCAAGCTCCTCTCCTGTATTCACTTCCGCAATAGAGGACCTTGCTTTTATCTGTATTGCACTTCATTTGGCCATGGGGCCTTTTAATTTGCTGCACAGATTGCTCAAAGATTGCCCATCTTTTTTCAATCTGCCATAATTGAATTGCGACTGTACTGTATTACGGTGGAGATCAGGGAAAGTAAACCCTGTAAAGCACAACACCAAATTGTTTTAGCTGCTTTCATAGCAGACAATCTCTATTCTGGTTAAGAACCACACATAAAAGTGAACTTTAATGGTCATATGATAAAAAATAATCCTCACATTTGACACAGTACCTAATCAAGTCGTCAAAATGTCTCATAGTGTTTTACGGGATTTACGGTAGAGTGCAGCAACTGTTCATTTTGTAGGCAAATGCGGCAACCAATTTGTGCACAGTAATGTCCCGCAAGAACAGCCAAGAAATGAATGGTCAATTTTTATCTGGGGAATTCTTGGCCAGGACATTGGGAGAAACTCCCTTCTCTTTTCAAATAGTGCCACGGGATCAATCAGCCCTTGGATTTATAGTTCATCAAAAAGACTCAAGGCAGATGGAACCTAACATTAACAATAAGAGAATGGGATGGTGATCAGAATGTGAAAAAATGGAACAGTGATACTTACGAAAATTTATCTTTCCATAGTTAGCTCTACCGTGTGGCATTGGGAAAAGTGATCCACCAATTGAATAACAACCAGGTTCCTACTGCTAGGTAAACAGAGGCGTGTGGAGTAAGGAAATTTGCCTAAGGCTTTGCCTTGCCTGGGAATCAAATCCAGGTCCTCTCACTTGCGAGGCGAGTGCTCTAACCACTGAGCTACAGGACTCCACACATAGGTGATGACTGTACATAACTGCTTAACTACTGTTGGAAAAAGGCTATACCACCCCTGTGAGCAGGATTCAGATGATTATACAGCGTGGGTAGATCACAAACCAGGTTTTGATCATGGTTTAAGGATTTAACTGCATGTCACAATATCACTGAGATCCACCGCTAACGTTTTGTAAAAAAAAGAAAATAATGTAAATCAGACTTAAAAACTAGGTCTCGACACAAATGCAATATTTTTTAACATTCGAACACTTTCCGGGAAAATCTTCAAATCCTCTTATTTCCCATCCATTTAGCTTAATTACACTTGCTAATCCATTTTGTACAAGCGAGCTTTCTCACTGGGAAAAAGTGATCACTCATTGGGGAAAAATCCTTCAGACAGCATGATCTTGCCATCACATTCTCTACTTTTGCTTTCTCCTCTAACCCTATTCTCCTGTTTGGGCCCTTTGCTCTTCCAACTTTAGACTACTGTCAGCCGGGTGTACAGGTGTCAGCCTGGCTCAGTCAATAGCTCTCTCACCTCTGAGTCACAAGGTTGCTGGCTTAATCCCCACATTGGGGCTTGGAGCTCACCCAGTTTAGGCTGACATTCCAGTGCAGTGTCTGGGGAGTGCTGCATTATCACTCGTGCCGTTCTTCGGGTGAGATTGTTAAACTGAAGACTTGTCTTCTCGTTTCGGGGGATGGTAAAGATCGCATGGCGCTTTTCAAAAGGAGAAGGGACTCTTCCTCCTGATGTCCTGGCCAACAACGCCCTGGAGAGAATTGGTCATTCCCTCTATGGCTGTTTGTGGGGCATTCATTGCCTTTTGCAAAATGTGTATTAAAACACTCTGGGATGCTAATCTGCATGAGGGGTGATATAAAAATCCAAACTGTTGTTGTATTCTGAAGTCAAAATATACCTCAGAATAAATCCTGCTCTTAATATATCGACAAACCTCCCTCTGTCCCAGCACCAGTGGACAAGCCTTCAGCCACAATGTCCCTACGCTCTGAAACGCTCTCATAAAATCCCTTCTCTTAGCTTTAAAACCCTCTTAAAAATACATCTCTTTGATCAAGCCTCACGGACACCATCAATGCCTTCAACAACAGTCACTTCCACATTTTGCCAACCCATGTAATTTTTTTGCCAGCATCCCTTCCCCTCTTTTCTGCTGGTGATAATGCTCGCTTTACTGTCTCTTGTTGCCGTCTGAGGGATCAGGTGGTCGGGTGGGGAGATGAACGAAGGTGGGAAGAGAAAATTTTGAACAAAAAAGAAAAAGGCCGTTTATGATCTGAGTCAAGTAGATATTTCAAGCTTACAAAGGGTCACCTTAATGTGTCCCTTACTTAAGCCATCACACAGGTCTTTACCCAAACACATGCTTTCTGCATATTGTCAAATCAACCATTATCAAGGCAGACATGAAGCAAAAACTAATTTAACGTTTCATTACCTCCCTCTCTCTTCGAATGTCATTTTAAATTGAAACCAACATCTCCGAGTGTTGGCAAACCAGAAATGTAATGGTTTCGAGGAAAATGTTCATGTGATGTGAGGAATTAAAATCATGCAAGATAATAATAGTAATCCTTGCATTTGAGACATCGCTTTATCACGTCGTTGACACAGTCTCAAAGCGCTTCAAGGAATATACTGTAAAGTGAATTAACTGTGTTTTCGTGGGTGAAACGCGCACAGTTGCACACAGCAATGCCCACAAACAGTCATGGATTGAGTGACCACATTATTCTTTTTTTTTGAAGGAATTATTGCCCCAGAAAGCAATCCACCAATCGACTAACAACCGGGTTGCAAGCTACATAAAGGCGTGTGGAGTAAGGAAACTTGCCTCAGATTTTGCCCTGCCCAGGAATCGAATCCTGGTCCTCTCGCTTGCGAGGCGAGTTCTCTAACAAATACGCTACAGGGTCCAGTCAAAAATGTCTGAACAAGACCCAGGTAAACTCCAGTGGTGGCGCACACAGACCAAGCTTGCACAAATGAATTGGAATGCACAGGATAATATCTTATTTGTGCCGAGGTTCAGTTTCACCTTAATTATATAATTCCTCCAGATATCCCCTATCATTAGCAAAATGACATTTATTCAAATCGCGCAGGATTGTGCTGGGAGAGGTGAATTCTGAATTGTGCAGTTCCAGTCAGGAAGCTGAACTGAAGATAAATACTATATTGAAGTTAAATGGCACTGGCTCTTTATCTTAATATGAACAATATGCCAACTCCAAATGCACTGCCCCCACCCCCAACACACACACACACACACACACACAGAGTACTCACATCTTGTCCTGCCCAGCGCCAACCCTCAGGGTGAGTCTTGGAATAACTGGAGAAGGAGCTGGTATAACGGCTTCGACTTTTGCCTGGGACAGAAACAATAAGCATATTTAGCTGCAATCAATACATCACGTACCCTCAGCAATCTCGATATCTGTGCTTAAGGCAATGTCGGATGCATGATTGAAACAATCGGAGCTGAAAAAGTCAGGTACAAGGATTTTTCCAGCAAAAACGGTTCTGACGCATGAAGTACATCGTACGCTCACAACACAGGGAAGATCAGGTCGGAAAAGGCCTTTGTGGTTCACCTGGCTGGTCACAAAGTAATCCAAACAGTTTAATGGTTGACGACACCATTCCAGCGTAGTGTCAGTGTGATAAGAGAGGGATAAGCTACCGCACATTGTCGGAAGAAAGCTAATCGGTTGATCGTTCATAACCTAAAGGGAAGGAATCTGAGGTTTTAGAAAGGATGTGGTTTGGTTACAAAATTAGAGCATTTTAGACAGACCTGAAGCCTACCTTTCATTATTATTAAATACACTGCTATCTCCTGATTGTAAAGTTCCCTTTCCCCTCTGTAGGTACCAGTCACCACATGAATGACACCCTGGAGTCACAAAGGAAGGTAAGAAACGTGCTGCTCGATCTCTGCCAATGTTCCGGTCTAACCAGCCATTGGCAAGGGAAGATGTGAACAGTGACTTGAGATGATTCATTTGGACATTCCTTCCTCGCTTATCAAGTGCTGTAGAAAGCTCTTGGTTCTTGCTCTTCCCTATAGCTTGGCAGAGGTTACTCAAGTATACTTGGTGATGGCAGCATCAGGGTTGACTGTGAAGCTCTCCATAACCAAATAGTTTGTGGACACTCACGGATTTGGCTCACTGGAGACAATTTTTGCATTTCGTGGGAGAAATGCAGTAGCCAATTGTACACAGCAGTGTCCCACAGACAGCCGTGAATCGAGTGACCAAATTATTATATATTTGTTAAGGGATTATTACCCCCGGAAAAGTGTTCTGCCAATCAACTAACAACCAGGGTTCCTCCTTACTGCTAGGCAAACAGAGGTGTGTCGAGAAAGGAAACTTTCGCCCACAAAATATAGTCAATGCACTTTATAGTATATTCCGTAAAGCGCTTTGAGACATCTCGAAGATCTGATGAGGCGCTATATCAAATGCAAGGATTATTAATATTATTGCCTAACTTTTCCCCTTACCCAGGAATTGAGCTCGGATCCTCTCGCTTGCGAGACAAGCACTCTAACCACTACGCTACAGGACTCCTCTATGACAGATACAAGTTGCATGCTAAGCATAGCGCTGACCAATTAACTGCCTGACCACTTCTCTGCACTGGGGCTGAGAGGTGGAAGTCAAGTGGTGCTGAAATGTCAGGGAATGTCTTAAGTTGCATGTGATTTAATAGTAGAGGAAGCAGGATAAATCATCATCTGACATTTAGATGGGTGGGAAAGACTGCGAAAAGTAAGCCTGGAACAGTTTTGTGCTTCTGTGAGGGAATCTTGATATCATCACTGTACTACCCGATGCCGTAAGGTGTCTGTGAGTGTGCAGTAGGTTATTCCCTTTTCACAAGTATTTCTGGACTCTCAGCTTGTCAAACGCTGGTGTGAAAGGCAAATGACAATGCTATTGAAGGTATTAAATGGCTTCAGTGGAGGTTTAACCCAGAGCCGAACTGGCAACATTCCACAACATAAAGAACGCGACACTTGTCTTACTCTGCGATTAGTACGCGTCACGGATCAAAGGCAATCTGTGCAAACATTCACACTTGAAACTGGCTGGTTTAATTAGACAATAATGGAGTCAAGAGGACTCCTGCCATTGTGGAATGTATCCGTCGCCTCACACGCCTACAAGGAAGTATTCTACATTTTTACTTGTGATTACGTAATGCTGGTCCGAGGGAGGCGGATGGGGTGGGGTGGGGTGGGGAGAAAGGGGGAAGGAGAGGGAAAAAAAACTGTGTGACACTTTAGAATGGGGGAGGGGATTCAATATAAAACACTCACAATGATTCAGGGTCACAGTCTCTGGCGTATCTGAAATGTTTTCGCTTGGATCTCCCTCTCCAGAGGTAATAATAATAATCCTTGCATTTGATCCAGCGCCTTATCACGTCTTTGAGATGTCTCAAAGTGCTTCACAGAATATTCTGTAAAGTAAATTGATTGCACTTTGTGGGCGAAACACAGCAGCCAATTGCGCAGAACAGTGTTCCACGAATTGAGTGACCGATTTTTTTTCGGGAAGGGCGGGGGGTGGAAGAGAGAGGGAATATGCTAGTTCGTAAAAAAAAATTCAAAAAAAGTGATGAACCTGTGTGTAAAGCACACTCCACTCCCAGTTAAGTGGACTGGCGATCAGGAGGTGGGGCTGGTGACAGGATCCAAAGCAAGATAGTGAAGGGCGACTAATATAAGACTCCTTTGTTGAGTACTAGAAATACATCGCCAGTGGATTTGTTCACAGTCTTACATATAAGCACCATTCTTTTCACCTGGATAAATAATACCAGCCGCCTAAGCCCCTTTTTGGAGTGTGCTGCATTTTTCTGTTAATCTCCTCGGATTTAGCTTCTTTTTTACTACATACCTCAAGGCACAAACTGATAATGCTCTGTTCCTCTACATTTCATCCAGGACACCCGTGATGAAGCGCCTTCACACATTGAAAGCATCGGAGCGATTCTCTTGAAAAATTCATTTTTTAAATCCTGTCTCGCAGCGGAAAAAAAAACCCAACTTCTAAGCTTATCAAAGCAGATTAATCTAAATTACAATAGTACCTCGGAACATCTGATGTCTTCTGGCTCCGTGATTTTCCTATAACACACATCCTGTACCCAAAAAAAATAGCCCCCTCCAGGCTTTTACGTGAAGTTCTGCAAAGGCAGTTCTTTACCCAGCAAACTTGTGGCTGAGACATGAACCGTTTCTGTTCTTCACAACCTCTTTTATATCAAAAAATATGCCTCCACAGCTTTTTTGTGCTGGTTTCATTTTGACCGTGCGTGTGTGTGTGTGTGTGTGTGTGTGTGGTGTGGGTGTCCACCCACACCATCTAGTGATGGGAGTATGCACCCCTGTCCAGATGGTGGGAAATGATTTCACCTCGAATGCAACTCGATTCAAAACGAACATAAACCTGGTTTGCTTTAAGAGTGGGTGGTGTGCTTTAGACTGTCATGAACACCTATTCTGAAGCTCATTGTGCTTCAGTCTCTCTGGCCCCAACCTTTGGAACTCCATCCCGTAGTCCCTACGTCTCACCCCCTCCCTTGCCTCCTTCAAAACCCGTCTCAAGACCACCCTCCTCTTCGACCTCGCCTCCGGTCACCCTCCTACTCCTACCCTCCCTGCCCTCCACCCCTCGTGAATCACAACCCCTAGCTCCGGTCCAAATCCTTGATTGTCCAGTGCCTTCGGACGTCTTCCCAGCATGAAAGTCCCTACACAAATGTAATCTGTTGTTGTTGTTGCCATTCTAGTGCCCACGGTTGCCTGTTCAAATAATAGTTGCCTCGAAATGATCCCTATTTCAAAAAAGAATTTTTACAGCAGTGAAAGTAATTTCTTTTCATGACATTAATTAACATTGTTAGAGATTTGTACTCCATTTACCTCTCATGTTGGACATCCACGCTGTGCTCAACGACTGAAGGAACTGTTACAGCAATGCTTTTTTTAAATTCACCAACCAACATACCTTTTGTTGTTTATGCTTCTCCTTTTCTTTCTCCTTTTCCTTCTCCTTCTCCTTCTTCTCCTTCTCCTTCTCCTTCTCTTTCTTCTCCTTCTCCTTCACCTTCTCCTTATCCTTGTCTTTCTTTTTCTTCTTCTCTTTCTTGTCCTTCTTCTTGTCCTTCTCCTTTGGCTTCTCCTCAAACAGTCTCTCGGGCACGACGGGAGTGACAGATGGCATGGCGGAGGGTACCTTGAGGGGCGTGCTGAAAAGGGGTAAGGGGATGTCCTTTGGAAGAAAAACGAGCGAAGAGGCCTTTCCCTTCTCTTTGTGTTTATCCTTCTCCTTGTTCTTCTCTTTATCCTTTTTCCCCTTCTCTTTATCTTTCTTCTTGTCCCGATGCTTGTCTTTGTCTTTTTTAACATTCCCCTCTTTATGTTTTACTTTGATGTCGGGTTCTTCCTGGTCTCTGATCTTGAACTTAAATGAATCCTTATCATGTTCCTTCCCAAATTCCTTTAAAAACAACTTGGTCTCTCGGCTAGCTTCCTTCTCTTTGTCCTTGTCCTTGTTCTTCTCCTTGTCTTTGTTCTTTTCCTTTTTCTCTCGGTCCTTCTCTTTTAGCTTCTCTTTCTTCTTGATCTTCAACTTAATCTCCTTCTTCAGCTTTTTCTTCACGTCGGATGAAGATGCTTGCTTTGTCCGTTCTTCGTAGAGCTTAAGGAGGGGTTCCGGGGTGGGTGGGGAAGCGGATGGCGAAGATAGGTAAGGGTTGGTGGGGGGCACAGAGGGGGGCGTACCCAAGCTGGCTTTCCTCACCACCTCATTGATGGAATCATCTAAAGTCCACGACATATTAGCGAGTCCCGAAGGGGCAGAAGATTGTGTTGGGGTCGTACTACTCCTGCTAAAGCTGCTGGAAAGCGAGTGGACCTTTGGTGTCGATGATTCCGAAATGGTCAGTCGCCTGGGGCTGGTAAAGACCTCTCCCTCCGATTCAGACCCTGAGGAAAACTCAAAGGGGTCCATCTCCCTCTCGGCACAAGCACGAGCTATAACTGCATCGATAGAGTCATCGATGCTCTTATCAGGCGCCCCCGACTTTTTAGCCGGACTGTCCAAAGTGTTAGGTTTCTCCATTTCAGACGACGTGTGTGGGTGCTTTGTATGAACGTTTTCTTTGCCGGGCTTTTCGGGCCCTGGGTTACACACGGCCGAAGGGGTCCTGTCGGGAGCCTCACTCTTGGCTGTGGAGTGAGAGACACTCGCCGGTACTTTGGGACTCTTAGGACTTTTGGGGCTTTTTGTCCGCAGGGGCGACTTCTTGTCCATCGATTTCGAACCTTTAGGGGAACGTTTGGGGCTTCCTGTGTGCGCCGACTGTGACCCTTTGGGGGACTTGGGCTTCTGGCTGCCCGAAGGGGAGATGTTCGATTTGCCTTTGGACCCGGATGTTTTGGAATCAGACGATTTCGGGGTGACGGGTTGTGACGAGGGTTTGGGGATGGGCGCAAGCATCGGTGGCTCTGGAGAAAGAGGGGGCGAGTCGGGGTGCTCCGGGGGTGGGACAGGAGACAAGACAGGAGGAACTCGCTGAGAATTGATCATGCTCAAGGGCTCCCTCGGTTCTAAGGCACCGTCGGGGCTGTGTGTTTTACAGCTCCCTGTCCTGGCTCGCTTTGTGACGGGCAAGTCGAGAGAGTCCGGGCTTTCCAGCGGTCTCTTGCCCAGAAAGTTCTCGTCGTTAACCGCCTCTTCTTCTTCCATCTCCTCCTCTTCCTCCTCGAGAGGAACTTGCATCGCTTCGGCTGAGGTTCCTCCATCAATGGGAACTTGCTCTTCCTCTGTTTAACAAAACACACAACAATGTTGATGAAGTTGTAGACTCTAACCCAACGAATAAGGTGGGATAATTCACCCACATGCAAATTAAGCTTTTGACCTCTGGGCCCCTTAACCTCAAGTTGTCGATTGGAATCCAGTCATGGGAAAGGACGAGATCGAATTACGTAAAAGCAAATAACGTGCGGTGACTGCAGTGTTGGGACTCACAGGTGGGAGACTTGAATTTGACTGCCATTTGCCTGATGGATTGAGTGACCAAATGTTTTTTTTGGAGAGATTAATACCTCCGGAAAGCGATCCACCAATCGACTAACAACCGAGTTGCTACTTACTGCTCGATAAACAGAGACGTGTGGAGTATGGAAACCTGCCTATCGGCAGGATGGGGAGCAAGTACCTGCCTACACCATGCACACACACACAAGCACCCCTTGATAGATCTTTCACACAGTGGCGTGAGCACATCGTGCCTTGGGACGTCCTCCCGACGTGAAAGGCGCTCTAACTGGAATCTTGTTGTTGTTGTTGTTGTAGATAGATTGCAACGCTGCACCTAACTGAACAGGGTACCTTAGGACACAGCGAGAGCTGAAAACGTTACATGACTAAATAAATTGGGCTCTCATTATATGATGGGCTGCACTGCCAAATGCCAGTAGAAATCTACATCAAGGTGAGTTTTTTTAATAAAAAACACACACACACACAGGATAATACTTCCTCTTTCATGACTTAGGGATCAGCTGATTCCTTCCTAGCTATTTCAGTTTCCTTTCATTCTACTTCAAGACCTTGGTCGCAAGCAGTTTTGGGTTTATTAAAGAAACCACAGGGAAATAGTCTGCGCTGGCCACAGGAAATGAAATGCAGCGGTGTTGAAATTCAGAGCAAGGTCTCCTTCCTATTTCCTGACAGGTTTTGTGTTCTTTGGCGACGGCAGCTACAGGTCAAACCTTCATTTGATTTGAAGTCAGCATCAGCTCGAACCAGCATATTATATACAGGGACACAGCCCCACGTTTACTGGGCTCAGTCCAGCCAAGCAAATAAAGACTAGTTTTAGTCACTCACTCAATACGTGGTTCCACCAAAATCCGGCATTTTTCTCTAAGGAAACAGTCAACCATTGAAAAAATCCTCTCGGAAAGGCATCATCATGTTACATTGCGGCTTAAACTTCCATCATAACCAGGTTCTGGTCTGCTTATTGCTGTTTACATTAATAAGGTATAAGAACCATACACTGTGTCCTTTTATTGACGATCTATATGCTTCAGACAAGCAGGCGACCCTGATGTTGGTGATGGTGCGATGTGGGTGGAGGCAAAGAGCACAGCACTGTAAGAGGTGCCTTTGGATGAGAAGTTAAACAGAGATCCAGTTTACCTGTTCAGGTGAATGTTGAAGATCCTGTGGCACTATTTGAAAAGAGAAGGGAGTTTCTCTCTCCCAGTGCTCTGGCCGACAATCCCTCCCTCAGATAAAATTGGTCATTTGCTTCGTGGCTGTTTGTGGGATAGTACCATGCACAAATTGGCTGCCATATTGGCCTACATAATACACAGTCACTCTTCACAATAAAATCATGTGAAGGGCATTGAAAAGTCTCAACAATAAATAATTCCTGGTGTCTGAGTTGAAAATGTCCTTTGCTACCCTGAATATCTGTCCTCTTGTCCCTGTTGCTTTTTATTTTTGGTCACCAACGGTTTGCTGAAACTCACTACTGTGCCCAGGACCTTGGTTTAACTGCGTCCGGGACCTTGACATATATGAAAGTATTGTCAAAAATATAACTCATATCAGGGAAGAGCACATACAATAATAAATGTCGAGATCTTGAGTTATGTAGCTGATATCAGTCAATGTATTTTGTGTAAACTCCCAACATGTATCCTCTGTGTTTACAAAAAAACACAATGGTTTGTTTTGAAGATCCTCCTAATGACAGATTACCTAAATTCACAAGTTACGTCAACAGGAGGTAACTGTACCACTGCTCTCTAATGTATAGACCAGACTATGGGGGCTGCGTAGAGAATTAAAAGGTTGAGATGCACGTACAGTACAGCATGCAGTTCCTTCACAGCATCTGCGTATATATTAGAATCTAATTCTGGTCAAAAGAGCTGTCAGTTTGGTTCAGTGGGTACTATTGCATATTGCTTCATGTCTCACCACCGGCAGGAGAGGTTTCAGCCATTCTGCCCTGCATTCTGGAACTTCGTCCAAGTCCCAGTGACTCTCCTCCCTCCAGACTTATTTCTGTGACCGCACTTTTGGACAATCTCCTCTCCGCCGCCGCACCTCCTTGTCAGCTCCCATCCCTGTGGCTCCGGTGCCTAGCCAGCTGTCCAAAGCACTTTGAGACATCCTTCCAACACAGGTAATTGCAGTCAAATGCAGTGTCTGTTATCAATGCAAAAAAAGGTGCCCACAAACAGCCATGAAATGCACGGCCAATTACCTAGAGGATTGGTGCCAGGAACAACGGGAGAAACTCCATTCCGTTGTTCAATAGCGTCCACCTGAACAGGCAGACCAGATCTTGGTTTAACATCTCACTTGAAGTACGGCACACCCAACAAGTCAGTGCTCCCACTACTGCACTGGAGTGTCAACCCAGTCCAAGACCACCCAGGTTTTCTGGTTGCTAGTGCTGGGAAATGATTCATCTCTGAAGATTTGGCAAGTGGACATTCCCTGGCCTAAAAAACAAACTGCATTTTCAAAGTTTTCCTTTTTAATAATAAAAGAAGGAACCAAATTGGGGAAGAAACACAAGAATGAATTGTACGAGCCAGTCACGACCGCTGAGAAATGCGCTGAACCAACAGTCGAAACAGAGTAAAACTACCAGAAAGCCCGCGCCAGTCAAGCAGAACATTGGGCGATTCAAAGAAAGTATATTAGCAGTGGCTTACGCAGCAATTATGTAGGTTTAGAGCGAAATAACTTCTGGACACTTCAGTTGGCAAGATCAAACAGAGCGTGTTTAAAAAAAAGGATTAAGGATGGCCAGTGGCCACCAAGACTGGCTTGGAATTGTTTCAAAAAGAAAAACGCAGTTTAGTTCTACAAATAGGTCGATAGCCGAGAGAAAAAAGTACAATGGGATTGGAGGGTGAGGAGCGGAAAAGGTGCCACAATAATAATAATCCTTGTATTTGATATAGCGCCTTATCACGTCGTTGACACGTCTCAAAGCGCTTCACAGAATATACTGTAAAGTTGACTGTATATTTTGTGGGCAGCCAATTGCGCATAGCAGTGTCCCACAAACAGTCGTGGAATGATTCACCAAATTCTTTTTTTTGTGAAGGGGTTATTACCCCAGAAACGCAATCCGCCAATTGACTAACAACTGGGTTGGGCTTCCTATTTACTGCTAGGTGTACGGAGTAAGGAAACTTGCTTAAGCTTTCGCCCTGCCCGGGAATCAAACCCGGGTCCTCTTGTTTGCGAGGCGAATCCTCTAACCACTAAGCTATAGGACAATACACTGTAACTCTGCTGTATATACACGGAGATATGTAAAGCCTACGATATTCAGATTGCTGTTCTTTCCGCCTATCATTATTATTGTGATCACGCCCGATCTTAAAGAGGACAAAGTAACAGTCGCGGGCGGAAAGAAAAATGAATTAATGCCATCCTGCAGGATTGGAACGGAGGAGTTATTGTATTTTTTTGATATATACAAAATCACATTGTGACATCCCTATGCACAATTCTGTACTGCACAGTGAAAGCTGCTACTGGACTGTGTAAGCACAGTTAAGGTGAAACAATTTACAGTATTATGAATGGCCTAATCTATATGGTAATACCACTGGATCATATAACTCCTGCTTGAATAAGATAGGGGCATAGTTGGAGGGTTTCTATAGTTACATCCAATGGTAACCGTTCGAGAAGGTTGCTTGACTGACACAGCACGCGCTATTGCTTATCATAGGAAGCTACGATAACAACTGTTTCTCTTACATCTTTCCCCTCCTTCAGATACTTTAAATCACCTCTGTTCCTCATGGGTTATTATTCAGTCAACGGTTAATATAAGCTTAAAGCGCGATGAATTTAAAAACTTGTGAAACGCAGATGAGTCGCCCACTTGGAGAAACGAGGAGATGTAGGAAAATTTTAAACAAAAAAAAAGCTTTACAATCAAACAGTTCTCTTCTTTAAACTGAAAAACCTAGTGGAATGGGTAAGGTCCATAGCGCAGAAAAACAGGCTGAAGAGTCAGGGAGACAACCTGCGGTCTCAATGTTTTGGATGCGAAACAAAGAATTTACTAAGCGAAAGAAGACCAAGGTCCATCTAGTTCGCCTTTCACCATCCTGGCAATCCCTTGACATGTCGTGTCCCAATCTATATACTGTATCCCAAGATATTATTTTCCAGGAGAAACCTATCCAATTTGTTCTTGAAACAATTGCCATTTTCTGCTTCCACCGCCTCCCACATCATATACAAGGTGCATTTGTAGCACTGATCTTGGGTTGAAAAGGCTGTAGAGTAGATTGGGTTTACAGGGCAAAGGGAATATGAAGAAGGCTAAAAACGGACTTCTTTGAGGTGTGGGAATGAAAGAGCTTGAGTAGGAGATGGCACGACACAGCAGTGATGATGCAGGAAGGAAGAAAATTCTACGAAAGAGGAAATATTTGGACCTTTAATGGAAAGGAAGTTCAGAGGAACATTGGCCATTTGTGCTATTGTCTACATAATCACATTCACTTTAATTTCTACTCAATTATATTTTGTGCAGCTCTTCAAGACATTTATGTGGATGTGAAAGATACAGTATAAAGGCAAGTTTAATAATAATAATCCTTGCATTTGACTCAAAGCGCTTCACAGAATATACTGTAAAGTGGGTTGACTGTGTATTTTGGGGACGAAACGCACATTATTATTTACAAAGCAATGAAAGACATGAAAAGCTGTGATCCAGAGAAGCGCAGGGAGGCTAAGGCAAGAGAAGAATTTCACAATGCTCTTTCAAGAGGTAATTGGATAGATGTCTAAAGAGAAATAATCTGTAGGTGTAATGGGGGAAAAGGCAGGTAAAAGGGACTGAATATTGAGATTACTCTCAGCAGTGTCAGCACACGATGGGTCGAATGGCCCTCTTGTGTGCTGTAAATTTCGATGGAGCCTTTTCTTGGACTTGTCTCGGAGTGTGAGAGCATTACTGGAAGAGCCTCATAGGTATACACAGTCAACATACTTTATAGTATATTCTGTTATGCGCTTTGAGTGTTAAGATGCTATAACAAATGCAAGGATTATTATTATTAAACTAAGTCACAAACAACCTATGAACAAATAAATGGATGGGTGAGCTAACCTGTGCCACCTTCTAAATCTTTTGTGTGGATCTTGACTGAGTGGTACAATCTATTTTGTTTCCTCTGTCAAGCACTGTCATTGAAAGACCATAAAATAGAGTTAAAGAGTAAAAAAAAGTACTTATTGAAGGGAGTGAATGAAGCAAACTACAATGAAGTACTAAAACTACAATGAAATCATAGGTAGATACAATGGCCTTTTCGATTAGTCAAGAAGATTGAGCAAGCACATTACATTAGTCGAACTGCTCAAGAGTCCGAGGATCCGTTTCAGCCAATTCTTGCGTCAACCACAAAACGCTGGTTGTTTTCAAATTCTGCAACATTGGAAAGCGTCACTGACAGAGAAAAATAACAGGGATTTCATCACAAAGACAAGGTCAAGTAGCATATCAGCCATCTGCTGCAACAGATGGGTACCTTTGACCACACTCACTTTTAAAATGATTACCGTTTAAAAAATAAGTTTCAAATGAACTGCAACTGCTTTTCATAAAACCTTTTTTTTCCCACAAAATAAAGGCATGGTGTAGTGTGATCACTTTAAAACAACCTGCAGAAATAATTAAGACGTACAGAACTGTTCGAAGCTAATGAATGGGTTTCGAGCTTCGCTTTTGTTGGGCATAAATCAGACTATGAGGAAATATAAAAGGTTACAACAGCTTTACATATCTGTACTACTGCACAAGGCATTGTGACACTAGACTTAGCTTTTAATCATGTAATACCTCGGCAGTCTTTAATTCAATGTGTTTGAGGTTATATCAATAACCATTAGAGATGAGAATAAATAGATAAGATACCTATTACGAGCTGACTGAGGCTATAGCTTTATGCAGAAAATCTAGTTATTCAATATACAGTATACCAAGTATATCATATAAATAATAATTTGGTCACTCAATCCACGACTGTTTGTGGGGCACTGCTGTGTGCGATTGGCTGCTGATTTTCGCACCCACAAAATACACAGCCACTACACTTTACAGGTATATTCCGTGAAGCGCTTTGAGACGTCTTAATGATGCGATAAGGCCCTATATCAAATGCAAGGATTATTATTATTATATGAAAAATACGTTGCCTTTGCAGTGAGACACTTGCTCAAACTACAACAAGAGTGAGTGAGGTTTCTTCTTGGTATTAATGACAAAAAACATCAGAAATGACAGCTTGAATTCAACACAGTAAGCTGCACACTTAAAACCTTGCATTCGTTGTTAGACCATTTAATTTAAGGCCAGCAGATGGGTTGAGGGCTGGCAGAAGGATTTTTATCCTCCATCAACGGAAGATAATGCATATTGGAGCAGAAACCCTCACACATGAACACAGAATGCAAATCCAGTGACAAGTGTGAAGGAAATTGTTAGAGTGATGCCACCCATTAACGAAACCTTATACAGTACTGAGGTCCGGCCAGCCTCAGATCCCGTGACAACTTGCATTTGTATTAACGCATCTCCCACAGGGCAGGGTCCCAGAGCTCTCGACAGTGATGGAGCACAACACCGAGCAGGGTGAGGTGACCGTAAGCACAGTCGAAGAGGAACGTCTTCAGGCGCGATGGGGAAGCAGGGAGCAAGGCGGATGCATACAGGAGAGTGTTTCAGAGTTTCGGGGCGTAATGGCTGAACAGTGACCTGGCCAGTTAGGTTTTCATTCACAAGGTCCCATCTGTCTGTTCAGTGCCTTGAGCTGTCCGCCCGACGTGCAAGACTATATAAATGCAATTTGATGTTGTTGTTCAGGTGGACGTTAAAGACGTTATAGCGCTATTTGAAGATTAGGAAGCTTTCCTTGGTAACCTTTCAACAATCTCTCAGATTTCATTTACGGCTGTTTGTTGTACGCAAATTGGTTGCTTCCCTGGGCGGTAACAGTCGTGTCCGTTCAGAGAGAAAAAAAAGTAGGAAGCACTTTGTGACGTTTCAACGTGATAAGACAGTATCAAATGCAAGGATTATTATGGTCATGCCAGTGTAGAGTTTGATGTTCGCGGAGCTCAGTGAAACCGCAACATGTCCCTTTATGCTAAGGTCTTGGCTGTTGTTTTTGCTTTGTTTGCTCTTTGGTACGAGTTTCCAATTTAGTTGACAATGTAACTGGCGTGCTTGTGCCTGTGTACACCAGTTACAAGTTTGTTGTACACACAGACACGGTGAAGGAAATCAAGCGTAAAGCTGACAACGTGCTTATTCCTGATCAGAGCCATATTTTCAACTTGATGTGGGCTGGGGTTACAGTGCAGTTGTCAAGGACACGTACACAATTTTCTTTGGAAACAATTTTCAACAAGTTTCTTTGGAAACAGCCAGAGATGACAGATTTGGTGACGCAACTGCTCTGGAGACGTAAGAAGTGAATAGAGTCTGGCTCAATTGTTAGATGCAAACGTCTCAAATGCTTCACAAAAATGAATGTTTCACACCATATCCTGTGAAGCGTTTTGAGACGTCTCAAAGACACGATAAGGCACTACATCAAATGCAAGGATTATTATTAAACAAAAGAGCTCCCAATGAACTTTATTTAAAAAAAAAGCACTTTCACTGAGGTGTTGCCGAGTTGCTTTGAGGAAGAGGAATATTTTGCCCTGTCCTGACATTCTTATTATTAACTGATGATGACACACAGCGCTTTGCAACTGTAAACTCCACAAGCAATTCTTAGAACACGCATCCAACCATCTCCCATCAAGCGGGTCCCTTTCTCAGTGCTGCTGTAGACTTGCTCAATGTTTATAATGACCTTGACAAAATTCTGGAAAAATAATCTCTGGACCTCCAGCTCTGAGCTATTTTTGAACTGGCTTTGAATAATTGTCACACAATATGAGTTTCTTGATTAATTGCTTGAGATAAGACCTACTTTCCTCACTGGCCTCCAGTGGTTCCCTTACTTCCCATAATCACTTTTTTTTTCTCTCTGCCTTGCGAGCGCAGAGGGATCTCGCAGAGAAGGAAAAAAAAATCTCACAGATGCCAGAGAGGGCAAAATGTATTACAGAAGGATTAACCGGCAGACAATGGCAGAAGGGGATTAACCCTTCCAGTGCCATTAACAGTAATAACGGGTAATTATTTAACTACACGCTGAAGGGTCAGGAAATGATTGTCAATATTTTTTCAGAAGAGAACAAATGACAAGTCTTTTTTTTCCTCTGGTCCTCTCCCCTCCCATAGCAATATGTACAAAGCCCTCTTAACACCACATGAGACCATTGTTAACTTCAAGGAAGTCCATGACCGGCTTGTCCAAGGTACACAACAACAACACAGCACAGTTTATAACAACAACCATTTGCATTTATGTGGCGTCCTTCAAGCGGGGCACCGTGCCCGAGCACTTAATTTTATTTTTAATTTTAATTAATTAAGTTTAATTCTATCTAATTTAATTTGCATTTTAATTTTACTTCATTTTGTTTTGTGTGTTTCGCCCACAAAATATACAGCCAATCCACTTTACCATATAATCTGTGAGGTGCTTTGAGGCATCACGAAAACGGGATAAGGTGCATGTATAAAGTGCAAGGATTATTATTACAACTTATGTAGCGCCTTTCGCTTCAAGAGGATGCCTCAACGTGCTCTGCACTGCTGGCTGGGGACCCGAGCTGGAGGTAGAGCTGAAGAGGGTGGGGTGGGGAAAGGTGATCGGAAGTGCGGTCAAAGTGAGTCTTGAGACTCACCCTGAACGACACAAGGAGCAAGTTAGAAGGACTCTGGGATGGAGTTCCAGAGGTCGGTGTCAAAATGGCTCAAAGCCTGCCCACCCACCGATGGTGGGGTAGATGGGGGGAAGGGAGAAATGAAGCCACTGCTTGATTCCCGGTCGAATGGCGGTTTGGACAGTTGAATAGGTTGAGTAAAATAAAAGTAAGATAAAGCGAACTGGCTCTTTATTTTAGGGTAGCACAATGCAGTTAGTGAAGTTCAAATGTTAAGCTAAAAATATTCAGATTCCAGCAGTCAAAGAAAACAGAAGTGTGGGATCCCTTCCAAAACATGCAACTTTCTGTGGGTGTTTAGAAGCGCAGGAATGCTGTTTTTCCCCTCCCATTGACTCATTTTGTGGCATTTCTTTCTCTTACTCAATCTCTGACTGTATCTGACTTGGAGTCCTGTAGGTAGTGGTTAGTACGCTCGCCTCGCAAGCGAGAGGACCTGGGTTCGGTTCCCGGGCAGGGCGAAACGCTGGGCAAGTTTCCTTAGTCCACACGCCTGTTTACCCAGCAGTAAGCAGGAACCTGATTGTTCGTTGATTGGCTTTCTTGCGGCAATAATCCCTTCAAAAAAAGAATAATTATTTGGTCACTCAATCCATGACTGTTTGTGGGACGCTGCTTTTGTGCAATTGGCTGCCGCGTTTCGCCCACAATTCGCCCATAGTCAAGTCACTTTACAGTATATCCTGTGAGGCGCTTTGAGACGTCTCAAAGACGTGATAAGGTGCTATATCAAATGCAAGGATTACTATTATTATTATTATTACTCTACAACAGGCGGTGGCTCATTCACGTATAAATTCACTCATCATTTCAGCGGATTACAATTTGACACGATCAGCGATCACGTAGCCTTCAGTTATGATACTGACTACCCCCCCCCCCCCCCCTCTACAACAGCTCGACAGCTGAAGGTGGTCCTATCCCCAATCAGTTGACCTGCTTCTGACCTGGCTCCAAAGCCACCCTCGCACTCCCAACAGCCGGTTTCAAGATCTGTACCAGCCCACCTCACAGACCCCGGGATTAGTGAGGTGCCATTGTTCTGAGCTGCGGTCTGGTATCTCCACCCAGATCCACGCACAACTTTCCTCCCAGCTTCGTAAGCCCTCTGGGTGGAATTATTGCAAATGCGGCCTCGTTTATTGCTGGAGCAGACAAGGTAATTGCAGGGTCTATGACAAGTTCAGAGAAAAGGTGAAACGATTTTGATTACAGATAACCGAGGCAGGATGTTATTTACTGTTATGAACAGGGCTTTGAAAAGAATGATTGGGTGACCTTCTAACACCCTAAGTGTAGGTTAAAGATACACAGTGCAAAGTGTGCTCCTTCCATCAACCCTGCTTCAGAAGACCTCCCCATCGATTTGAACCCCCGCCTATTGTAAATCACATCGATATGAACCAGAAATGAGATGACTGTATCTCTGAATGTACCTTTCAGGCACTAGGTGTTGGAGCTGTGTGTTTGTAACTTTAAAGTCACTTATTGGAGTCTGCCGTTGGAGTTTAAGGTAGGTAATGAAAATTACTGGCCATTTCCAAACTGATAATCATAAGCAAACTCTCAGCTCATCCTACACGATAACTTTTCCACATATTCGTAAACCCAACTTGATGTATCGTTATGTCGGGTAAAATATTCCCCTCCTCGCCCAGCTGGGCTCCCAACCACGGCTGCCAAGCCAAGAGTGTCAAGAGCCTTGAGATGTTTTCCCAATGGGAAAAGATGCTATGTAAATGTAAATTTGCATTGTATGAAAATAATGCCTATTTAATGTAGATTTTATAACTCCATCAAATTAACTGTTGTTGGGGAGGAGCATTGCATTGTTGGAGGACCTGGACTGAACAACAATAACCATAAAATGCTTTGAGATGTTTAGATGTGAGAAGGCGCTATATAAACGGGCCAATTTTTTTTCTTCCCTTTTTTTAATTCCTGGCTTTCCTGGTGGCTGGTCAAGTACACTCAGTGATTGTGGAAAATTATTTAATTCAGCCGTAATTTGCAAGTCGGTTTCTTTTTGAGAACTGTGGAAAACTGGTTTCCAAATTTGTAATGTAAGAAAGGTTAATGTAAGAATTTGCCAGAATTCTTGTCGATTTTAAGCTTTTAGACAAAATGGCCTAAGATGGAATTTAAGGCCTAATATTTGCAGACAAAGATGTGCACTGTTGGATATTCCAAGCTTCCTGCCAATTTGATATTGTGCCTTGTTGACTGAATCACTCTGCCTGTACTTGCAATATTGGCCATGTAATGCAATCCTTGTATGATAAACAACTTTAAATAACCTCATTCTCCACAGATAATTTAATCACTAAACCCACGACTGTTTGTGGGACACTGCTGTGCGCAATTGGCTGCCGTCACAAACTGTCACAAACCCCGGCAGTACATCTGCACAAGCGGCTTCTCCTCCCGCTCTCACCCGGTTACCTGCGGGTACCCCAAGGATCCATCCTTGGCCCCCTCCTCTTTCTGATCTACATGCTCCCTCTTGGGGATGTCATCCGCATACATGGGGTACACTTCCACATGTATGTGGACGACACCCAACTCTATTTTTCTACCTCTCTTTGCGACCCCCACCCCCAGTCCCCTGATGTTCTGTCAGCTGCCTGTCAGACCTCAGTAGCTGGATGAGCGCAAATTTCCTTCAGCTGAACGTTGACAAGACGGAAGCCATAATCCTTGGCTCTCATTAACATCTAAAATCTCACGGTTCTCACCTCCTCCACATACCCGACTCCCCCTAAAACTCTCCGAACCCATACACACCCTAGGCGTCAGGTTCGACCTCCAATTATCCTTCCTCCCCCACATCTGGTCCCTCACCAGCACCGCTTTCTTCCACCTCCAGCTGCCTCCACCAATACCTCTCTCCGAAAACTGCTGAAACCCTGGTCCATGCCTTGTCACCTTTCGGCTGGACTATTCAAACGGACTCCTCGCCGGTCTCCCCTCCATTACCATCCATAAAATCCACATTATACAAAACTCTGCCGCCTGCATTCTCACCCGCACCAAACTCCGCTCCCCGATTACCCCAGTCCTTGCCAGACACTGGCTGCCTATCCCAGAGAGGATCGACTTCAAGATCCTCACCCTCGTATTCAAGTCCCTGCACTCCTCTGCACTCTCTGACCTCTCTCCTCAAAACAGTGCCTGTTGCCTTCGTTCCACCGGGACTGGCCTCCTCGTCCCCCGAGTTCTCCGCTCCACCTTCAGCGGCCGTGCCTTCAGCCACTACGTCCCGAGGCTCTGGAACTCCCTTCCTCACTCCCTTCCCCTCGCCCCCTCTCTTCCTATTTTCAGGTCTCGGCTAAAGACCTTTCTTTTCGACCGCGCCTTTGGTCACCTTCCCCCCCTCCCCCTGGCTCAGCCCCGAGATCCGTTACTGCGAAGCGCTCTGAGACGCCGTCCGGCGTGGAGGCGCTATATAAATCCAAGTTGCTGCTGTTGTTACGTTTCGCCCACAAAACATATAGTCCATTCACTTGACGTACGTTTTGTAAAGCATTTTGAGACATCTTGAACACGTGATAAAGTGCTATATCAAATGCAAAGATTATTATTATAATAATAAGGAGGTCAGGTGGTTACAAAGTCTGAGAGAAATGGAAACTTAATAAATAATTGATTTGAAATGCTATTTGTTTCAGTTTACCCAATTGTGAATCTAATCTTTTACAACCAATTTCAGACTTTATGAATTATTGAAGTATACAGCAAAATTTAATGTTTCAATGAAACCCAAGATAATCAGAATCGGAAAGTTATAGCACTGAAAAAGGCCGTCCACTAGTCTTCACTGATGTTTTTTTCCACATGAACCCAATCTGATCTAATCCCACTCTTCTGCTTGTTCCCATTTAATACACATCTTTTAAGGCACTTATTTAATTTCTCGTAAATAGGACAACAACAACTAATCTAAAAACACATCAATGCATGAATTTTTTCAACAAAATAAGTACCGTGTAAAACTATATTTGCTTTCTTGAATGGCTTGAAATACCTTCTGCTACAATGAAATTTTGCAATGAAGTGTTCACTGTATTTGACTTTTGTTCTTCCAAACTGGGATGGGCTTGCATTAAAATGCGCCTTTTCTCGCACACCTACTCATGATTCCAGAGATTATTGAAAGATCTCCACTGTGTATGCTAACACATCTCGTCAACATTGTGTAACATTGCTAATATTCTCACAACAGAGCGAGTCTTTGTTCAATATAAGGCAATGGTGGACCATAAAGAACACCTTACTTTGGATTTTTTAAATCCAGGTTTTGAACAGAGCTGAACATACGCATTTGACAAAACACTAATATGCATTTTACTGAGAGTCAAAGCAGGCGTTATCGTGGGTACACTATTTGGCGAGCGCGAGAAAGACTTTCTGTTCTTTACAGAACCTGGGTTTGAACAGTATCAGATTTTGGCAACAACTCGAGAGGATAATTTAGTCTTTAAAATCCGGTATCCTGGTAAAAAGGCAATAACCGATTGTTGCAGTGCTCCATACATCATTGATGGTATCACTTGAGGCTCAGTTGGCAGCACATTCACTTCTGTCAGGAGGTTGTGGATTCAATCCCTACACTTCAAGCACTTGCGGAGTTGGCCAACTGTTTTTTCCATTGAACAGGATTGCCTTTCCCACACTGGGAAAAGCGTAGAGTACATGTTTTTTTTACACACACACGCAACTGGCTGACCAACTTGTGGAAGAATGATGATAATTGTATTTTGAAGTGCTTCATTGTATTCGGTACAAGTGTTTAACTGTATTTTGTCGTCCAGAGGATTGGCGTGTGTGATAATGACCCGTCACCATGTTCAGTGCGACACGTCTGGAACATGGCTGGAAGAGCAAAGGGAGTCTCTCCTGGTGACCTGGCAAACAATCCTCCAGATAAAATTGGTTATTCACTTCATATCTGTTTAGTAGACATTGCTGTGCACAAAACTTGCCTTCCTCATTTGACCAAAAATACGTCGACACTTTACTATAGTTCCGATGAAGCACAGTTTTGTGAGACAGCCATGAGAATAGAGTGAGAGAGGCAAAGCACAAGGCAGTGAGAAAGTTGGAAAGAACACGTTTTGAGAGAGAGAGAGCATGCATAAGGGGCAGTGATTACGTCAAACAAAAAAATGATTTTGCCTCAAAAGAAACAGTGAAATGACATACGCATACAGTCAGACTGCAGAATTAACTAGCAATTCAAGACTATTTTGCACACACAGTTCACAAGGCCGTGAGCGACGCCACTCTCACCTGCCCCACGAGATCTCCTTGGGCCAGGCTGCCATGTATTTGAAAACAAATGCATTGAAGACTGGAAGTAACTCAGTGAGAACAATGTCTGTTCAGACACCCCATTGAGTCCAGCTGATCAGCGTTCACATTCCCGCTTTGCCAGAACTCTGCCATTACCCATCAGCTTCATCAGTAATGTTTACCACGAACATTTGCCAAGGATTTCGATGACACTGAAACCAACGCTGATGCTCATGCAACTGGCTATTACTTAAACAGTCCATTCAAGGAAAGTAAGAACAATAGCAGTGCCATTGATATGATGGGCTGAATGGTGCTAAATATATCTGCAGGATGGAAATCCATTGAGGTTTTCTGTCCGTATTTTGACCGATCTTGAAGCACCACAATTCAGGTGCTCTCTCCTCTCTCCTGCGCCACTTTCAAATTGTTTGGAGCAAGATTTAACAAGACCTGGTTGTGTTTACGATCAGATTCTGTTATCGGTATACGGAAGCTGTGCCGTGACCTTAAGTCCACTGATGACCAATTGAATGCAGTTCACTTAATGGGCTCTTTGCCATCTGTTGGTTAAAATTATCAAGGCAGGCAACACACAGGCAAATCTTAGGTCTATTCGATTTGTTGGTCTTGTGCCCCAAATAAGTAGTCAGATGAAAAGACCAGTCAGATACACTTCACAGCTGGTCAAAAGATCTGTCACACAACAAGGCCCTACTGGTTCTCTTGTATTAATGCTGTCTATCTGGTAGAATACTGATAACGATAATACTAATAACAATCCTTGCATTTGATCTAGTGCCTTATCACATCATTGAGATCTCCAAGAACTTCACAGAATACACTGTAAAGTCAATTGACTGTATATTTTGTGGGCGAGGTACGACTGCCAATTGCGCACATTGGTGTCCCACAAACATTCGTGGATTGAGTTACCAGATTATCTTTTATCGAATCAAACCCAAGTCCTCTTGCTTGTGAGGTGAGTGCTCTAACCAATATTTTACAAGATTTTCTGTGAAACACTTTGAGACGTCTCAACAACATGATAAAGTGCTATATCAAAGGATTATTATTATCACAAGGAGAACATTTCTTTACGTTTGATTTAAACCGAGTCGACAAAAGAATAACAAAACACGTGGTGTAATGAAAGAGTAGGCCAGCTTGGTTTTTTTTTGAGCTAAGAGCAACAGAGGCTGAAAAGCTCTGGGTTAAGGACACACGATGCAGAGAATGAACTGAACTGTTGAACTCTGCAGGCGAGTTTGGTCACCTACAAACGTTAGGCAGCTTCCAATCGGAGAATAAGCTGTTGGATTCTCTGGAGAGGGCTTGCATTGCATTCTCCATATGCTTTCAATTGGTGAGCTGGCACTGGTAAGAGTCCTCACAAATTCCCCCTTGTGTTTCAGCCTGGCTCGGAGTCAGACAGTTGTGGCTTCAAGCCTCACGTCCGGACTTGGACTGACATTGTCCAATGCAGTGCTGGGGGTGCATTTTTTTTTAAAGGGATTATTACCCCCAGAAAGTGATCTGCCAATTGACTAACAACCGGGTTCCGATTTACCGCTTGGTAAACAGGCGCGTGGAGTAAAGAAACTTGTAGAAAGTTTCACCCTACCTGGGAATCGAACCCGGGTCCTCTCGCTTGCGAGGCGAGCGCTCTAACCACTAGGCTACAGTATGTGGAAAGGCAGCTTTTTTTAAAAAAAAGAGAGGTAGCAACAGTACAGGCACAATGGCCGAATGGCCCTCTGTTGTGCTGATATTTTCTATGTTTACACGGTGGTGTCTAAGAACTGAATGTGCCACTCGCGGGCTCTTATCTAACAATACTGATTTCACTGGTGTGTGAGAGGAGCTTGCGATGTGTACGGACGTCTCTCCTCTTCACCAGCTGGTATACGCAGGTTAATACAAGGTGGTGCCGTGTGTTCAGACTGCCCTAAAAGCAGCCACTGAAACCTACGGATAACTGGAGCTGATGTGCACAGACAGGCTCCTGGAGTAAATTATAAAGCCATCTATGGTACAAGGAAATGACTGTTTTTTACGAAGTAGTCAGAAGGCTGTGAATACCTTCTCAAAATGATAGCAGTAATGGGTCATGCGATCCAGCAATAACCGTGTCTCTACAAGATTATATAATCTGATTTTAGTTTTGATTTTGCTATTGAAATGAATCAGAATAACCATAATAATCCTTGTGTTTGATATAGCGCCTTATCATGTCATTGAGACATCTCAAAGCGCTTCACAGAATATAAGTGAATTGACAGTGCATTCTGTGGGTTGAAATTCTGTCACTGTGCTCAAAGATATAAAAGTTTCTGACTGGGTTGCCTCAGTTAACAAAAACAATCTCCTTTATCCACCCACTTATGCCAAGTGACTGGTAGGAAGAGTGTTCAAACTAATGTACCTGGGCAATATAGTCCATTTATATTTGCGCAATTGGCTGCTGTGTTTCACCCACAAAATATACAGTCAATTAACTTTAGAGTATACCCTGTGAACCACTTAGAGATGTCTCGAAGATGTGATAAGGCACAATATCAAGTGCAAGGATTATTATTATTAACATTATTTAGATCGGCTTCAGAACATTTGGAGTCTATTTCAGCACCTCTGACAACAGGTAGCCATTAGGCATTTGGAGACCCTTGGTCCTTATGTCTATCAAACGGCATATAGTTATACAAAGTCGACTAAACCTTTGCTATACTTTTCAAAAAGAATTACATCTGCTTAGCCAGTTATGGTTTGGTATCGGATTTCAGTGCTGCTTAAGATTCGTGCCTATATAGCAACTCCAATCCAAACAAGCTCTATAAAGCAAAGGTTTTTCCTATTAACCTTTCCCTGAGTAAATGATCCCATCAGCAGGGTGTCCATTTACTGCGGCGCACTGCAATGTAAAGTTAAATTTAAAACATTTTGTCAGGGATTATTTTCACCCACTGCTACAAACACTGAATACAAAAAGGGCAGAATTGTTCAGCCACTTCGGAAAAACACGTTGGTCGTAAAGGCTTTATTTATCAAGATCGCAATTTCAGTCGGTGTTGAAATAGACTCAAAACGCTAACCTGGCCATCCTTTCAAAACACAGCTCTTCAAGCTCCCCACCCCACCTGCACCCCCAAAAAGATCTCAATACGCTAACCCACAAAATACACGCTTTACAATATCCCCTGTGAAGCACTTTGAGACATTTCAATGACGTTAAAGGCGTTATATCAAATGCAAGGTTTATTATTATTACTCATTTTCTTCAGGTGGATGTTAAGAGACTTCATTAACACTTTCAGTCACTTTCTGAAAAGAGTGTCCAGGCTAACAATGCTCCAGGTAAATTGGTCATTCACCTAACCCACAATGCCGCAAAATAGCTGCTTTATTTGCTTACAAAAACAGTCACCGCACGCAACAGAAACCACTTGCAAAGTTTTGAAATGTTTCAGAAACATCTCAAAACTCAAGAATTAAAACTATTCTGCCTGGGGAGATATGTGAAATGTTATGTAAAATACACTTAGTCACTTTCTGAAAAGATGTTTTAAAGTCTGATCCGAAATGCTGCATTTTACGTAATATTTCACATATCTTGCCAGGGAGAATATTTATATTTATATATAGTTTTATTATTACTCATTTTCTTCAGGTGGATGTTAAGAGACTCCATTAACACTGAAACTGAAAGTTAATGGCAGCGTTTTGTAAAACAACAGCAGCATTTTAGGATTAAATAAGGGTCTTGTCAGGATATAACTTTTACTTTTCAAAAAAAAAGGGTGGCAATGATTCACTGCGACTGAACTTTAATATAGCGCCTTATCATGTCGTTGAAACGTCTCAAAGTGCTTCTGTAAAGTGAATTGACTGTGTATTTTGCAGGCAGGCAGTTTGCGCACAGCAATGTCCCACAAACTGCGGTGGAGTGGTGACCAATTTCATTTGGGGGGGGGGGGGGGGATTGTTGGCCAGGACACTGGTAGAGAGAAACTGCCTTCTCTTTTCGAATAGTGCCATAGGATCTTTAAATTTCACCTGAACGAGCAGCCAGGACCTCAGTTTAACGTCTCGTCCGAAGCACAGAATGAAAGCAAATGAATGTATCAGAAGTTACCATCCTCCGGTTTCTCAAATCACTTTCAAAAGAAGCGATGTTGTGATAAAAGAATGCCATGCAGACACTACGCAGAGCAAATTATTTATAGCTTCAAAATTGAGTTAATATGGAGATAAGAAAGTAAACATGTTGCTGGTTGTCGTATTGGATTCCAAAGAATCTGACCACGGTTTGAAATGAGCCAAGATTTTGCTGGATGTAACGGCACATAAAGTTTGCCAAGAACTGACTAAAGGGTTTCAATTGAACAAAAGAATAATATAATTATAATCTTTACATTTGGCATCGCGCTTTTCACATGGGGCAATCGTGTTTCAAAGTGTTTCAGCGGATTTACTATCAATTGCAGTCATTATATTTTGTCGATGAATGTGACAGTCAATTTGTGCACAACAATGTTTCACAAATAGCCATGAAGTGAGTGACCAATTTTATCTGGGCTATTGTTGGACAGGACATGGAATTGTTAACGTTCATTTGAATAAGACAGGACCTTAGTTTAACTTCTAATCCAAAGGACAGCATCTCCAACAATGCAGCACAAATGTGCAGAATTTCTCTAAAACAAATAAATTTTCCGTGTTTATAAAGATGAAATGTTCAAATTTTTAGGTTTAATTAAAGAATAATAATCTTTGCATTTGATACAGCGCCTTATCAAGCGTTCGAGACGTCTCAAAGCGCTTCACAGAATATACTGTAAAGTGAAGTGTATATTTTGCGGGCGAAACTCGGCAGCCAATTGCCCACAGCAGATTGGATTAATAAACAGAGTAGGACTAATGGTTGTTTTAGTTATCAATAGCAAAGTGGCAATGTTGGTCATCTCTCAACTCGCCTTTGCTTTATCTGCTTACGTGTTTTACTAATCATTCGGTGTTTGAAGGTACACACAAGTTGCGATGATCTTTCATAAAGTGTTTTCAGATTTATTGGGATGACAACTGAAATGCTGCTGACGGCTCTCCTGGTTCTTGTTACATCATGAAAAACGAGGGCAAACAAGATCCTGTTAGGAATTAGCTATATTGTGATTCAAATGGTTTCATGGAGGGTGCGGGAAATCCCAGGTTTCCAAAGTCACATCAATCTGGTAATTCTAATGACTGAAGTGACAGGAAAATGAACAGAACAGGAGAAATATATCACTGCCATCAGCTGATTAGTGGCATTAAGAGTGAAAGTCTTTGATTTGCAGCACTTGTGTAACTGGTGTACATGTGACTTTTAAGATTCTGAAGGTGCATTAATGAAAATAATAATCCTTGCATTTGATATAACACTTTATCACGGTGTTGAGACATCTCAAGGCGCTTCACAAAATATATTGTAATGTACATTTTGTGGGCGAAACGCGGCAGCAAAGTGGCGAAGTTGGTGATCAAATCATTATTTTTGAAGGGATTATTACCCCCGGAAAGTGATCTGCTTTTGACTAACAACCTACTTACTGCTAGATGAACAGAGGCGTGTGGAGTAAGGAAACTTGCCTAAGGTTTCATCCTGCCCGGGAATCGAACCCAGGTCCTCTTGCTCGCGAGGCGAGTGCACTAACCAGTAGGCTACAGGACTGCACAGTATCAACAGAACTGATCCAAAGGGAAACAGATAAGCACCTGAGCAGTCAAAACATTAAGGAATGTGGGGAAAGAGCTGGAAAGTGGGATTGATGATACAGGGCGACTTAGAGAAATAGAAAATCTTGGCACAGACGCGAATGGTCTCCGTCTGTGTTGAAACCTGCCGGGTGTATAAATGTCACAGTCGCCCCTCAAGGGTTAATGTTCCTTAGTTCTGTAATGTGTGGTCATTATAGGCACTCTTTGAAGGTTTGTTCAGTAGCTGCACTTAAAATGTACAGCTAAATCATTTGATGGGCATGACATCACAGAAGAGCAGGCTAAATGTTTTGGACCACTGCAAGCGATTAGGGAACCACATGCATTCTTATCCCGGGTCACACTGGCACCAGTGTAAGATGATGGTATGTCGGGGCGAAAGGAAAGCTGCAACAGACCGAAACCTAAAAGGGACATCCAAACCCACATCTTGCTGTGGTTGGCTTGAAAGCATGTGCCTCAGCAGAGAAGCACGGCCCACTACACATTGTTTGTGCTGAAAATTCCTTTTGATCACCGCCACGGCAAAACCGCAGGCTCTGCTCGTCCCCAAAACAAAATGTTTTGAACTGCTTGTTTTCAGAATGGATGGCGCCAAGCTGAGAACAGTAAACAACCAACACAGGGTGAGGAATGACAAATTGCTCTATGGAGCCGAACAGGTGATGACACAGTACAGTGCTCGATCCCTTTTTTGCAGCGAGGCACTTGATGTGCACTCAGGTGAAACATCTAAATGTACGTTCCATTTTCCCCGCCGACATTTCAAAGCTGCCAAAACTCTCCTCTTCTTTCCCTTTTTTTTTGTGAAGTCAATTGACTTTGCAGTATATCCGGTGAAGCACTTTTAGAGACGTCTCGAAGACGCGATAAGGGGCCATGTCAAATGCACATGGTTTTATTCTTCTTAAAAAGAGACCGAAAGGTTAGCGATTAACTTTTACTTCAATAAAATTCTTTGGCGTTTTGGGAAACGGTTTGGTAATAGATTTTTGCAATAAAGCAGAAGTCTCTTTTTTTTAAAATCGGTTATAAAAATAACTAGCGATTTCTGTTAATAAGCCAACACTCACATTCAACTGTCTGAAATTTTATGACAAAGCTGGGATATGTCAAACTATACAGTCAAAAGTCATCTGTAAAAGCAACTAGTTTTAGGGTGGCTTTCAGGTGACCCGAGGCAGGTTTGTGCCTTTTGTAAGTTTGAATCTAAGTCAATTATTCAAATCTAAGTCAGTTAACGTCAACACTAAATAATAATAATCCTTACATTTGAAATGGTGCCTCATCACGGCACTGAAACAACAACCACAAATTACATTTGTTTAGCGACTTTCATCACCGAGACACTACATCGTGTGAATGGCGCTATATAAATGCAAATCACTTTGGTTGTTTTTGAAACATCTCAATGCGCTTCACTGTAAAAGGTAATTAATAGTAATAATAATAAAAATAATCCTTGCATTTGATATAGCACCTTATCGCTTCATTGAGGTGTCTAAAAGCCCTTCACAGAGTATTTTGTAAAGTGGATCGACTGTGTATTTTGTGGACAAAACGCGGGAGCCAATTGCGCACAGCAGTGTCCCACCATCAGTGTTGGATTGAAGCGACCAATTTAGTAATTGTGAGCTCGTAGGCAAGAAGTGTAAGACGAACTTCGAGCTGGTTAGACTCCAGCAGGTATCCCCAACGCACACTCTGGGGTCCCCAAGTCTTGGCTCGTGCCAACCTGAGCCTAATACTTTCCGGAATTAGGTAAGCAGGATGTGTTCCTTCAGGGAGGGAGAGAGAGCGCGTTCCATTCCAACAATCTATCTCCGGGATTGCCATGTGTATGTGGGATGAATGGAATTCTCAGTTTAGTTTGGATACTGTTAAGCAATGGTGATGGGTTTCCACATGTGATTGACTAAAATAAAATGCCCTCTGTAGTAGCTCCTGAGGCCTGTGGTTCAACAGATGCATTCCACAGCATGATTACAACATGTAAAGGGTTCTTGTTGAGGTCAGAATGGCATTGATACAACTATCACGGGAGTAAACTTGTCCAAGAGGAAAACAAGTCACTCCACCCATAATCACTACAATTCCAAAGATTACCATTAGCCACTGTACCTATTAAGTGGAGGTAATTCCTACTACTTTTAATACTTACAAATTTAGCATTGCAAAATTTGAAAGCACATTTCCGATTTACAAGAAACTACAGAAGTATTGAAGAATTACGGACAGACACATCTGGATATCTGAACAAGATGCCAGTGAAACATCTGGTGTTTTGCACTTCTGAACTATCAACCACAACAAATGACGTTTACACAGCGCCTTTCAGCACTGGACAGTCAGGGATTTGAATCCGAGCTGGGGGTTAGGATCAGGAGGAGTGGAGGGCAGGGAGGGTAGGGGTAGAAGGGTGGCCGAAGGCACGGTCGAAAACAACACCACCACCACCACCAACAAGATTTGCATTTCTACAGCGCCTTTCACGGTCTTGAAAATCAAATGGAAATAGCCAAGTGTTACAGATGTAAGTTATACAAGGTGCCAAACTGCGAACAAGGACAGAACACAATCCGATGAACATGCCATGCAAGACCAGAACAAACTTGGAAAAGGTGCAATTCCGAAAAATGCAACGTAGCTGAGGTTTTAGCTTTTTATGAACCCAAAATAACTATGAAATATTGTGAAAATCAATCTCATTTTGGACTGAACACCAAAAATTCTAGTCTTGCTGAATTCTTTGGAAAATTGTTGCCTTGTGGATATTTTTGGAAAACAAATCACTTTCGTTTCGAAATGTCAACACAGATCAACTTCTTTCATTCGGTATCACTTGCAGATGTTCTAAAGAACAATTACCTCGCTATCAAGTCATAACAATTTGAAAGACGCACAAATTACAGTTTATAAAATGCCATGGGAATCTGCAATTTACTGCTCATTTCTTCTCAATCAATGCCGGTGAACACAAACTGCTCATCTACAGTTTAAGAAATTTGTGGCGAATTCACACTTGGGTTAAGTGTAAAAACATAACGCCGTAAGACTGCCTTTACATTTCAACACCTCCATTTTGTTCAATTCACCCTCTTTGTTTGATATATTTCCCCCCTTCATGCATGCTACTAATTTGCTTGTGTAAAATACATCTTCTCCTTCAACACTCAGCTAATATAGTTTAAGGTTTCAATCTGTGAACATATTTTCGAGCGCAGTTTGACACAAAATAAAATTCTTTCCGTAGCCAAGCAATTTCTTGAAACCTCTCTTAATGGTTGTGCAATTTAGACAGGGAAGTCTGAAACCACAAGAGATCAAACGAGGAACAACACTGTACTTAAAACCTTTAGATTGCTTTAGTTACAGTTGGGTGTGGCTAGCTGGCCGAGGTGACATTAAAAATCAGAGTTAGAATGATTTTTGTTTGACCTTTCAACAATTGAAATGAGTCAGTCACAATGTACATTTTGAGCGAGCACTCATTTTAATTTCTGGAATTCTTTCTACTCACAATCAGAGCGCCGTTGCAAAAATCTAAATGATTTGAGGAAGGAAGAAAGAACGTGGGTGGGAAAGACAACAACTGCTCAGTTTAACGGTGCCATCTCATAGCCTTTTTAATTCTGTAATTATCACCGGTTCAGATATTACGTGATGAGGGAGGCAATGTTTTTGAGTTAAAAATGTGTTGTTTGTATGTACGGGGAGGGGGTGGTTGGGGGGGGGCTTTACTTTGCGACTTGCAAACAGAAACTCAGTTCCTTAAAGGCTAGATAGATAGACGCTCGCTTCGCACTCCTTCTTGGCATCGGTCAAACCGCCAGTTACTAGCGGTCGGAATTTTTTGTGCAAATCAAACCCACAAAGCACGTATTGAAGTTGTACTGTATGGGCCCAGGTTCACGGCAGAGGCAGAGGCTAATTAAGTTCTCAACTAATCGTGGTTCAAAAAGCAGCAGAGACATTGGCAGTGAACCCTCTCGGTTACTTTTGAAAAATGTGGCCTAAACGCAGTGTGGCTCGGAAAGGAACTCAAAAGAATTACCTGGGGACCTCACTTCCTTCAAAATATAGTGCCACTAATACTCTCCAGATCGGTTGGCCCCTTTTCTAACTGTGTCAAGAAAATGTTTACGTTCAAGATGGGTTCACTGGAGAGGTCAAAGAAATTTAGGGGGCTTAAAATCCTGCGACAATAGCACTTAAAAACCACTGCGTCTGAAGGGGAAGGGGAAAAGAAAAGAAAAAAAAATTAAGAAATCATTTACTCACTCACGAAGATCAATGGAAAAACTATTTCTACTGCATTTCAATTGCTCCCAGCTTGTAATTTTATAAAATCACCGTCGTCGTGGCAAACACAACGTGTTTCATCTGCACTTCAAAGGCTGGTACAGTTAGAGGGGAAAAAAGGCATGCTTACGTGCCTACAATGCATTTAAAACCTTGATGAAAATAATGGGGACTATCTAGTGTAATTATTTGTGATTTCATCTAATGCACATTTGGCTACAAATCCAGAAGACATTGACCTCCCTCCCAAATAGCAAGTAAACATGAGAAAAACAAGCCAAAGTTAGAATGTAGGACTGCGGTTTCTCAAGGCGCCTTATTCTGAATAAGAAGCGTCTAATTCAGCTAAAAAGCTTCATCATTTGATAGAGTTCAGAACACTGCTGCAACTGTTCTGGAATTCAAAATAGATATATTTTTAAATTTCCACTCCAAATCACTGACAAAAAAAAATGCGTCTCGTTATCATCTCAATCCACGGCTGTTTGTCGGACGCTGCTGTGCGCAATTGGCTGCCGCGTTTTGCCCACAAAGTATACGGTCAATTCATTTTACAGTATATTCTGTGAAGTGGTTTGAGACGTCTCGAACTCCTGATGTCAAATGCAAGCATTATTATTATTATTATCTCCATCCAACATTTCACACCTTAATAATTGAGAGTTTTCCCCCTCAATAATTATGGGGAGAATTTCAAGTAAATGTTGAATTGGTTGAAATGTAAATCTTACAAAATAAATGTTGTCAAAACAGCCTTTTTGGTCTATATTTTAAAAAGACCCCAACTGCCTAATGTAGGAAATTCCCCTGGTCTGTTGGATATAGAAGCTAAATCACAATACCACCATCCATAATAATCCTTGCACTCGATATAGTGCCTAACCACGTTGTTGAGACGTCTCAAAGAGCTTCACAGAATATATTGCAAAGTGGATTGATTTTATGTATTTTGTGGGTGAAACGCAGAAGCCAATTTCGCATTGCAACGTCCCACAAACAGTCAGGGATTGAGTGAACAAATCAGATTTAAAGTTGGGAAAGTGCAGGAGATGATGTTCATATCACTATCACAAGCAGCGAGAACATTGAAAATGCCCAAAGTTACAGAAGGCCATATTCAACTCAAAACAAAAAATATTTTCCAGCCTGCAAATACTTCTTTTTAGTAGAAAAGCTCAAAATGATCAAGCGAAGATTGGAGGGATCACATTTGAAATTGTTAGATGTATCTCCCTCCTGTTTATAAGAGGAGCTAATTGCTTTGGCGGAGCAGAAAATGACAATATGTGCTGCATAGTATTTGTGATTTGAACAAAACATTTTTTATTCATTCAATTAGTTAATAGATTTATTTTAATATATGTATATTGGAGTTAGCCCCATACCTCGGTTAAATTCATTGTTACATGGAAGACACAGATAATAATAATGCTTGCATTTGATATAGCGCCTTATCACGTCGTTGAGATATCTCAAAGCGCTTCACAGAATATACTGTAAAGTGGACTGACTATGTATTACATAAATGATAGCAGTTCAATTTTATTACCAGATCAAGACAGTGAGGAGAAATGTCCCAGAAATTTGTAGAAGACTGAATGTGGTATTGCAAATGTGGGCTGTGGACAGGCAATATTCAGGCAGGAGCTATGAGCCGCGAATGGATAAATCTACTCGGAATAAGTGTAATATTCATTATTCTTAAGATGAACAATATTAGGGCAAATGTAAATGTGAAGGTAAAGATTTTATAATACCGGATAAAGCCATTTACAGTGGAAGTTAAAAAGAAAACTCGAGATGTATCTCTTCTGGAAATACTAATACTTTTCATGTAACCGGTGTGATAAAACAATAAAATGACCGATTGTATGTAAAGTTAATAAGATGTGAGAATCCGCCTTAAAAGCATACTCCAGGATCAGAGAAAA
The DNA here is from genome assembly GCF_018977255.1 of Callorhinchus milii. NCBI lineage: Eukaryota > Metazoa > Chordata > Chondrichthyes > Chimaeriformes > Callorhinchidae > Callorhinchus > Callorhinchus milii. Next base: position 66,668,419 of record NW_024704746.1, read on the forward strand.
GAGTGTATTAATGGAGATTAAGAAGATAGCCTTTTTTTTCTATTATTAATGATTTGGGCTTTCATTTCGTAAGAGGTACTTCGCACAATCCCACTTTTCAAACAAAAAAAACATTTTAATGGGAAGCAAAAGATTAAGCCGTTTGAGTAATACTGCTTTTTAAGCCACTCTTTAAACGAACGGTGTGTGCGTAAAAAAAAAATAAGTGAGATCAAAAAAAAACTGTGAATACTTCATGTCGGAAAGGAACGTCGCAGTAAAGGTAAGGGCGAGTTTTTTTTCTCCGAGATATTACAATGCGCTCAATTTGCATTACATGGTTCCACTTATCTGCTGGTTACGTGCCATCCATGCAGTGGGTTGGCATTCTTTGCAGGAGCCCCGGTGAAAAAAATCCCAAACAGACTGGCGCCTGGCGTCTGGCATCTCCGTGAGAACGAAACGGCTGAATGACAATGGATGTCAACTAGTCATGTTGCATGTTGCAGCATGCACTGGCATGTGAGGCTGTACAAATACCATTCAGCCCCAGACACCATCTAGGAAGCCCACTGTAGTCTGTCATTACAATTTACGATTCAAATTTCAGAACTCACGTTTGCAGAAATGAAACAAAAGTGTGTGCGTGTGTGGTGGGGGCTGCGGGGAGTAAGAAAGCTTTTTTCTCTCCAATCAGTCTTCATGCCTCGAGTACTTTTAGCCCACAGCAGCGCTCAAAACAAACATCCCCTTGACACAAGCTCATCTGATGGAGCGCTTTTGTTTTTTAACAAAATGCCTCCAGCACATCAGTCCTACACTTCTTATACTCTGAACAACACACTAGCATGAGGGTTTTATTCAAAACAAAATAAGTCTTTATTGATCAAACTCAGGGACGTGTGTGGAAAATACAAGTGTCTGGACAACTCAAATAACACTGCGCTGTGGAGTTGCAGGCTGACACTATAATAATAATAATAATAATAATCCTTGCATTTGATATAGCACTTTTCAGTTTGTGAAATAAATTTCAACAGTTTGTTTTCATGTGGGGAGGGGTGTAGGCTGGAGGCCGGGGAAATAAATCCTCTAAATTGTGCAGATCAGGGGAAAATAATCTGTATGGGTTCTCAATTTTCTTCTGATAATGGGACAATACAAACAATCTTAATCTCAGAATTGGGCAAATAAGGTCCACAAAAACTGGATTGCTTGTGACATCTTCAATCACTATCAATCGGGATATTACTTCTCCCCACTACCCTCTATGTTAACCATTTTGAGAAAATAATAATAATCCTTGTAATTCACATTGCACTTTATCGCATTGATGAAACATCCCAATGCGCTTCACAGGATTTGCGCAAAGCAACGTCCCCGCCAACACCCACGAAGTGAATAACCGATTTATTTATTACCCCCAGAAAGCAATCTGACAACTGACTCATAACCGGGTTCCTACTTACTGCTGGGTAAACAGAGGCGTGTGGAGTAAGGAATCTTGCCTAACGTTTCGCCCTGCCCTGGAAACGAATCCAGGTCCCCTCGCTTGAGAGGCGAGCGCTCTAACCACTGAGCTACAGGACTCCTTGGGACTTGCTCAAATCCTTGCCCAGTTAGATGAGGGGAGTTTTCTGAAAATCTTTAAGAAAAATACAGAATATCCCTATTTAATTTTGTGAAACATAAAGCTTAATAAGGCTTGTTATTTTAAGGTGATCCGTGAAATCCCTCTCACCGCAGAGTTTTGACTTGCCTCAGCTTAACCAACTGCAGTCACCACGCTTCAAAGTGACTCTCTGAGTGACTGGCTTGGAGACATTTTGATGCACTGCAACCGAATGCAAGTAATATTTATCATCAGAAGTGATTTACATAGGGTTTTCTTGGCTCGAAACTAAAAAATGCACGCTCCAGTGAAAAGTAAAGATTCGCAGAAATTAAGACTGAAATAGCGGAATGTAATTCTCCCTCATAAAATAATTGAGGCAATTATTGAATTGCATTTTGTTTTTGCATCTCGTACTGGGAAACCTGAAAACTGTGCTTAAAAAAGACACAATTACTGGATTTTTCCCATCAGTTGAAGAGAACAAACAGCCACGCTTTAGAAACGTTCAAACTAAAAAGACTTTGATAGAGACAGATGAAAATTGCAGAAGCTGATTGCATAATAGGTGTGGGAAAAAGAACTGTAGCCTCAAAAAACAGAACCACAAAATTACCCTTCGGTTCTTAATTGGCTTGTGAAGATCAATTGGGCACAGTAATAAAATCAAAATCACACCACACTACAAGAATCTAATTATCCAGCATCTGAAGGTTTCCTAAAATATATATACACACGCATATAAATACATAACATTAAGCAAAGGTTTCCTCAAGGTTATTTCACAGAAGCAGCAGCAAGTTAATTTGCAACAGAGTTTAACACACTACCGCTAAAGTCCCGATGCAATAATTACGCCACAAGTAAAACTCCATAAGCTAACTTTCATTTCAGGATGACTCGCACCTTCACCTCCACATGACACTGGGGTTTAAAAACAATGTTAAAAATGATAGGTATTCCGGAATTGGGGAGTCTTCGGCAGTGATGAATTTTCCTCTGAATTTCTTCTTAATGAGCGGTGCAGTCAGTTTGACGATGTGGAACAGCCTCACTCACCACCAGAACGGTCTGTACAATCCTCTGCTCAAAATAGCTGAACTTGTGGGACAGAACATACAAACCATTGCCACTGCAGGTGAAGCCAACCTAATTGTAACTGAGTTGAGGTACAGATCAGCCGTGATCTAATAGACTGGTGCGTCTAACTCAAGGGGCTGAATGGCCTAATCCTTGCCGTTTACACCGAGTTCCTCATGGAGGGTAGCGTCCCAGAACGCTTGACCACACCGAGCCGATGGGAGTGGGGGAGACCACACAGTCGAAAAGGGAGCTCTTCAGGCACAACCTGCAGATGGGGAAGGAAGGGGCAAGGCGGAGGGATAGAGGAAGAGTGTTCCAGAGTTCTGATGCACATATGGCTGAAAGCGCGACCACCAATGCACCCAAGCATCACTATTTATATAGAATGATGCAGCATTTGGCCCAACTCGGGTGTGCCAGTGTTCATACATATCGCCATATGAGTCTCTATCCCTCACCTCACCCCCAACCCCCACTTCCCCCTCACCCAGCAGTACTATTGATTTGAGGTGTGAGTTTTTCATGTATATTTTAAATAGTCCGGTTTGAGTATTATAAGTGGAAATAATAATTACTACTTCTTCTTTCGGGATCTTGCTATTTGGTGGTAATTTGAGAAAACTGTGTTAACGCACGTGAAGAATTATTGAATTTCACAACGCAGAAGTCACCCATTGGTCTCGACTGGTTCTCTGCCTATTTAGCCCCACTCCCCTGAGCTTGCTTTTGCCCCAGACTTTTCCCTTCAAATATTTGTCAAATTCCCTTTCAAAGACATAGATTCTATGATTGGACGTTCCATGTGCTAATAACCTTCTGTTAAAAAAAGGTTTCTTCTAATCTTTCCCTTTTATTTTGGTAACAAGGTTAAATTTATTCTCTCTAGTGACCAACTCACCACTAGTTTTTGCTTATTTACATTATCTAAGTTATTATTTACATTATCAAACCCCCGCCCCCCCCTTCAGGTAAGACTCTCCTCTTCGACCGCACCTTTGGTCACCCTCCTATCCTTCACCCCTCCTGGTCCCAACCCCGTGCTCAGGTCCAAATCCCTGACTGTCCAATGTCTTGGGACGTCCTCCCGACGTCAAATATAATTTGTTGTTGTCCTTCCAGATTTTGTGTATATTTGCCAGGTTATCAAAGTTCATCCGAGACGAGTCTTCTCGCAGCAAAAATCGCTGTTTTATTTTAAAAAAACCTGTAAGATTTCACAATCCACCCCCAAAAATGGACTGGAAGATTTTGGTTCCCCATGATTGAGTCTATTCCAGTAAATAAGCGACGCGCAAATACTTCTGTGCACTTCTTCAGTCTAAAGAAGTCACAACAACAGAAGACAGGAGTCTCAATTGTTTTGCTTGACATTCCTCTCGCCGAACACACCCAGGTTTCAACAGATTCTACCCTCTGAACAACATTTTATAAATAAACCTGTGCACATTAAAAGGCACTGATAAGAATTTCACAACGGGTCTGCCTACTTTCCAATGAAAATGTCAATTGAATGAACACAGAGTAGAATAAGATCCCATGACATGATTCGGAAAGAAGGAAGTTTCTCCTGGGGGTGTTCTGGCCAATCCTCCCTTAAATAATATCGGTCATTCATTTAATGGCGTTTCTGGGACACTGCTGTGCACAAATTCACTGACGTGTTCGGCTACAAACTCACTACACTTTATAATATTGTGGAGTCCTGTAGTGGTTAGAGCACTCGCCTCGCAAGCGAGAGGACCCAGGTTCGATTCCCAGGCAAGGTGAAACCTTAGACAAGTTTTCTTACTCCCCAAGCCTCTGTTTACCTAGAAGTAGGAACCCGGTTGTTAGTCTATTGGTGGATCGCTTTCTGGTGGTAGAAATCCCTTATAAAGAAAAAACAAACTGGTCACTCTATGCACGACACTGCTGGGCACAATTGGCTGCCGTGTTTTGCCCACAAAATATACACTCACTGCACTTTACATATACTCTGTGAAGCACTTTGAGAAGGCTCAATGACATGATAAGGCATTATATCAAATGCAAGAATTATTATTATCATCATATAGTATATCCTGTGACGGGGATTTTGATAATCTAGTTTTAACTGAACACCTGGACCTGTATGTATGGGATCAGACCTTCCATCTTTTTGTTAACTGTGTTTTACACTCACAGCAATGAAATGCTTAAAGTAGAAGGGCTGACAAGTCTCATAGATTCACCATTTTATTTATAATAGGATACGTAGTTCAATGATTGATTGGAAAAGACTGAAGACGAAGGGGAAAATGGGAAGAGATTACAATCAAATCAGTAATATCCTGAAGTAGCACACTAATATTTTCTCATTTCAGTACTATTTTGGCATAGCTGACAGGGCATAGTAAAATACTGAAAATAAACCATTAAGCTCGGTCATATATCATTACTGTGTGTCAGCACGGCTTAGGTGAAAGCACTCTTGCCTCTGAATCAGATATTTGTGGGTTCGAGTCCTACATCGAGACTTTGAGCTCACAATCAGACTTTTGAGTCAAGTCTGACCTTCCAATACAGTGCTGAGGTAGCAGTATCTATCTGTGACACTATTTGAAGAGAAGGGAGTTTCTTCCAGCATTCAGGCCTACACTCCCTCAGATAAAATTAATCATTTACTTTGTGGCTGTTTGTGGGACAGGCATTACACTCTACAGTAAATCCTGTGGAGCACTTTGAGATGTTCCAATGGAGTGATAAGGAGCTCCATAAAATGCAAAGATTATTATTGCAGGCAAGATGCACAATGAAAGGGTGGTTAGCGTTCATACTTTTTTTGTACTTTTCGTGTGTTAATAGTAAAAAGTAATAGGAAAATTGTTGGGCGAAGATTTCAGACAGACTCTTCCAGTTAAAGGCTGAGAAAACAGTATATAGTATGGGAGAGATGAGGCAAAGCCATATGGTTACTTCAAAGTAAGTTGAAAAAAAGGATAGTAATAGACATTTTTGGACAGTTTATCCAATTTGTAGCGGATACTGGAGAAATAATAATAACCATCCTTGCATTTAATATAGCGCCTTATCACGTTGTCGTGACATTTCACAGGATATACTCATAGAATCATAGAATCGTACAGCACAAAAAAAGCCATTCGGCCCATCGAGTCTGTGCGGCTCTTTGAATAGAGCAATATAATGTCAGTCCTACTCCTCAGCCCTTTCCCCATAACCCTACAAACCCGTCCTCCTCAAATACCCATGCACCGCGTTTTTAAAAGCAAATCAAATCGGCCTCCACCGCCCTTTCAGGCAATGCGTTCCAGATTCGAACAACTCGCTGCGTGAAGAAATTTCTTCTCACCACCCCTCTGCTTCTTTTAGAGACTATTTTGAATCTGTGACCTCGAGTCACCGACACGCCCACCAGTGGGAACAGTTTTTCGCTTTCTAACCGATCAAATCCCCTCATGATTTTGAAGACCTCTATTAGGTCTCCACGTAACCTTCTCTGCTCCAATGAGAATAATCCCGGCCTCTCCAGCCTTTCCTCATAATCAAGGTCCCCGATTACTGTAAACAGCCAGAAAGTTAAACTAATTTAACTGTAAGATTATTGGCCAGGACACCAGAAGAAACAAATAAGACGACGAGTCTTCTTTAATGTTCACCTGAACAGTCAGACAGGTCTTTGGTTTATCGTCTCATCCGAAAGACGGCATCTCAGACAATATAACATTCCCCAGCACTGCACTGGAGTCTAAGCCTCAAAGATGCTGACTCCAAAAAATCCTTATAAGCGCTTTAAGATGTTTCAACAAGATTAGGCTCTGAATTAAGTGGACAAATTTAAGGCAAAAATCAAGACCACGGCAGTAGCAAATTGTGGTCAAAATGAACTGTGCAATAAAGGAGGGGAAAAAGAGAAATGGAATCAAATATCTATATACCTATAGGTCGCAGGAAGGGTCAAGGGAGCCCTCTGGAGTCAGCACTTGGTTTTATTATCGCTTGCTTCATTTAATCTGGAAAGAAAACATGCCTCCACTTCCCGAGGTTTCAACTCTAACTCTCTCCCTCCTCCTCCCCCCAGTCAGGAAATCCTTTAATTTACTGCTATTAGAATGTTTCTGACAAATAGGAAAGGCTCCAAAAGTAGATAATCTCTACCAAGGAAATTGTTCTTTTTTTAAAAGGATATAAATGTCTCCGTTTTCTCCTGGGTCTCGCTGAGCCACAGGTCTCCTGTGACCAGGAGATTCTCCCAGATCTTATTTGTATCGCTTTTCCTCTCCGGCACGATGCAGTGCACGGCAGTGATGAGGTTCTGATGGAAGATGCTGGAACAGAACAAGTTTAAGGTGGATTTTTCCTCCCACCCACCAGGTTCAATGGCAAGAAACAACTTTTTATACCATCTTATGACACCAAACCATATGTTTTTGGCAACGGGTTTATAAATAGATTGAAATAGAACCATCAGGCAAATCTATTAAAACTTCAAAATAATAGTCTTGCATTTGATATAGCACCTTCTCATGTGGCCGAGACGTCTCAAAGCGCTTCACACCATACACACTGTAAAGTTCAGCTTCTGTGTGTTTTGTGGAAGAAATGTGGCACATAGTGACGTCCCACAAACAGCCATGGAGTGAATGAGTCGTTTGTGGGATTGTTGGCCAGGAGAGAAATTCCCTCTCTTTTCGAATAGGGATCTTTAATGTCCATCTGAACTGGCAGACGGGACCTCAGTTTAACGTCTCATCCGAAGGACGGCATCTCCGACAATTCAATACACACCTCCAGCGCTGCATTGAAGTGGTCAGCTTAGACTTTGTGATTCAAAGTTCCGATCTGGGGCTTGAACCCACAATCTTCTGAGTAAGAGGTGAAAGTGTTACTACCCCCGTGCTAGGCTCACACCTCAGCTTGTAGCTGGATCAGCAAGGCTATCTGTTCAAGACCACTGACAATCTTTAGTAGTGGCAAGAATGTGGAACTCAGCCTATTGTGATACCTACGGTGAACCTGACAGTCAGTCTTTCCAAACACCAGCATAAAATGTACAGAAAAACCCTATTGAAAGGAATGAGGAATAGAAGATTATAAGAGAGAAAACAGAGAGATAAACAGACAGATAAGAGATAAGATCGATATGGTCGAGGAGAAGAACAGAAACAGAAATGGCGATCGCTTTGCCGAGGCGCCTGGTTTACAGCCAACTCCACTTAAAATGAACCGAATGATTAAAGATCTATCTATGTGAATTATTTTAGATGAAAACAAAAATGCTGCACAATCCACAGCAGGTTATTCAACAGCTGAAAGAGAAAAATAGGTAAATAGGTAAAAGTGTTTCAAGCACGTCTCTGCACAGAATTGAACTGTGGATTTCCAGCATTTCTGCTTTTAGAAATCCCCTCGTGCCGCCGTTCCACCATCCGCTGCCGCACTTTCAGCCACTACGCCCGAAAACTCTTGGAACACTCTCCCTCTATCCCTCCACCTTGCCCCTTCCTTCCCCAACTTCAGGTCGTGTCTGAAGACCTTCCTCTTCGACCATACCTACAGTCACCTGCCCTTCCCACCGGCTCCTTGTCGTGTTCCAACACTGTCAAGTTCTCTGAGACGCTACCCTGTGTGAAGGGTGCTATATAAATACAAGTAGTTTTATTTTACTTCTAAATGCATTATTTCGAAGCCCAGATGGTTTGTATTTATTACCCAAACTGCAATCATCTTCTGCAAAAGACTACTTTTCTGGGGGATCTTCAGGTAGAGTCAAAGGTGTCCAAATAAAGCACACAACAGAACACACTTCAATAATTCACTTCTATCCTTTGTAATGAACAAATAATGATTGATCACGCTGTGAGCTTCATTAATTTCTGTGCAAATGCTACCCGCTGACTGATCCCTGGATTCCACTCTAGCCTCCCCAGGCACTATGGGAACATAGGAATAGGAATAGGCCATTCAGCCCCTCAATCCTGATCCGCCATTCTATTAGATTATGGCTGATCTACACCTCAATTCCAAATATGGATTTGTGGAGCATGTAAATGGAAATCTGTTCACACTATTCAACCTCTATAAAGCACGAAGACTGCATCACTTGTGATATGTTACTGACACTTGTATACTTCTCTATGTAAGGAAAAAAAATGGCTGCAATACTGGTAAGTAAGGTGCAGCACATTGATGACAAGTTCTTATAGTCAGCTGAATGTGCAATACTTGCGGAAACTCTTTACCATGCTTAAGAATATCTAAACCAGACTTGAGCATTCACACAAGGATGCCACCTACGCACATAAATTTTGCTCTGGATGGGATGTACCCTCTCTCCCTGGAAGGACGCCCTCCCCTGCTCACCTATTTCCGGAAATTATTAGGCTCACACCGGCTAGAGTGTGGGTCGGGCTACTGGCATGGCTTGTTATTCAGAACACTGTTTGTTATTGAGAGCACTGAAAGCACCTCGCTGTTTGTCCACTCTACCTGTTAAGGCTTTGCCTTGCAGGGTTAACAGGAGCTGAGTGGGAAGAATCTCTGACCCCCAGTGACTGGTCTGTCACTCCAAGTCCTCCCGATCAGCCAGGCTGGCTAGTCTGTCACTAGGCATGCCCTGGAGTGTTGTGGACCCAAGTGCTTAGGAACCGGACTAGTGAGACCACTGACAGCTGACTTGACTCCAATATTCCATTGCCAAGCACATCATCCAATTCAACTCCAAGGAGACCCTGCTTATATCTCCCAAAAAAGAAGATCATCACTAGTTGGTCACTTGGTGACATAAATTTCCACGTGGCAGATTCTCAACTCACACAGGCTCCCAAAGCTTCACAACACAACAAGCGATGCATGTGATAACAACCTATTAATCTGTCTTCTCTCCTGCCAAAATATTAGATCAACTACAACGATAATGTCAATCCAGCCAACAATCCCTCAGATAAAATGGGTCATCACTTCATGGCTGTTTGTGGGACATTGCTGGCTGTGTCAAATTGACTGCCACATTTGCCTTTAAAATACACAGAAACTACACCTCACAGAAGCACTTTCAGGCATGATAAGATGCTATATCAAATGCAAGGATTATTAGTATTAAAATGAACTAATCTTCACTGCGAAATCCCTGTTCTGAATATCACCATTGAGGTAAAGCAGACATTAATATAATAATAATAATCCTTGCATTTTATATAGCACCTTATCACGTTACCGAGCCATCTCAAAGTGCTTCACAGAATATACTGTAATATTTTATTAACTTTTCACAATTTACACACCAGTCTTAAGCATGGTGATGGGTGTCCGCTTGTGTCAGACACTCGGCTGACCAAAAGAAACACCAGTCAGTCACCCTCTGTACTAAAGTCATTAACTGCCTTGTGACCCAATTGAAAGCATCAACTCTGTCCCACAGAGCAAATGCTCGCCTTCCGTCGTGCTAAGTCTCCACAGAATAAAGCCATTTTGTTGTCTGCCTTTTTAAAATAATTCAATAAAAATACACGCAAGTTTATTCAATGCACAATGGGATACTCAATCGGTTTACAGCAATGAGCTGAAGTTCTGTACCTCCTCAGCGGAAACCCGGGGCAGTCTAACTCTATTGTTTACTCCTTATTGGTCCAACCTTTCGCCCACAAAATATACAGTCAATTTATTTTACAGTAAATGAACACAATAATAACCTACATTACACATACCTTCTTAACTACCGAAGAGAATGGGAAAAGAAAGATGAAAATTAGTCCCATCACCATTGTCCATGCTGGGTGTGTCGTGGGGCATCTGTGCCAGTCAGGTGGTTACATCAGGAAATAGTTCAGCGAGAGGAATAGAAACCACAGACACGTGATATTGATGCAATCACTGGCTGCTGAAACAAGGCTGCAATTGGAAAACCTTTGGTATACTCACTCAGAACATTGATTTTCGAAGTTTCCTTGCGTCCTTCAAGTCGCGGTCTCAAATATTCTTCCTGCCGCTGCAGTGGCCATTCAGATCCATTTAAATCAGGACCACTTGATTTATAGGCTTTTTAAAATATATGTATATGTATGAAAATAACGATTATATCTAGTGCCACTAATGAGCTGGTGAAAATGTGAGGTGAAAACAAGTGATTTTACAACCTGATCAATTTGCTACTTGGTTTAACTTCCGTGCCACACTAAAACTCTCCAACATATCCTTTTTACGTGGTTGAAAGAAAGTTCGCGCAACATTTACATTTATTTTCCAATAGGTTGAGTTGTTTAAACTGCTGCCTGACGAGGATGCCCAGCTGAGATGCCAGAGAGTTGGCATCACCCAGAGGGCAGACAGACCCATCTCCCCTCACAGGGCACATGCACAGTTGCAGTGGTCAATTCTTCACTGATTAAAAGCTTAGCTCTGAGCTACTCCAGGGCTGGGCCACACTGTTGACGTGAGCGGTCCCTTTGCTTTATTGAGTGAGGACTGCAGGGCAGTTTAGTGAACCATGAGGCAATAAAGAAGTAGCACAAGCCTTCAGAGAGAAAAAAAACGACGCAAATCGTGGATTTAACAGTCACCTTCAGTGACCTGTAATGTAAATGGCAACTCTGGTTTAGAAATGTAAATGAAATGCTGCCTTTGAATCGCGCAGATAAGATCAGTTACGCCCAGCACGCTGCAAAATGGATTATGAAGGCAACGGGGATGTGTGTGGAAAAAAAGCAGTGACCTCTAAGTAATGATAGCCACACACTTGGGGTAGTAAAGGTTTGGCCCATCGTGACTGTGCTGGCACTCAGAAAGAGCTGCCCAATCCACGACTGTTTGTGGGATACTGCTGTGTGCAATTGGCTGCCTCGTTTCTCCCGCAAAATATATAGTCAATTCACTTCACAGTATATTATGTGCAGCGCTTTGAAGAAGTCTCGATGACTTAAGTTGCTCTATCAAATGCAAGGATTATTATTAGTCCCATTCCCCTGCCCTTCCTGAAATCAATGGCCTCAAACTAACTCCAACCATCCAGTGGAAATAAGTTGTTCCCATTTATCTCATGAAAACCCCTCACAGGTTTGAACTTGAACGAACGTTACAAACAATGTTAGTTTCAATTGAGTTTACACTTTCTCATAGATCTCCCCAGGAACTGGGCTGAGAGTTGGGATCTGACACTCTCTGCTTTGAAGGTGACAAGACAAAGCATGGAATAACAAAAAGTCGTTCAGTCTAACTTCCATATAACCCACAAAAAGGCACCTTACATAACTCTCAATCCACGACTGTTTGTGGGGCACTGCTGTATGCAATTGGCTGCTGAGTTTCATCCATATAATATACAGTCAATTCCCTTTACAGTATATCCTGTGAAGCACTTTGAGACATCTCAACGACGTGATAAGACACTATATCAAATGTGAGGATTAAAGGAAGACACCTCCTTGCCACATTCTATAACCCCGACTGATTTCAGTGCAGCAGTCCGCATGCTTCCTTTTCCCTCCTATTTTTCATTCCACTAAATGACTGTTTCTGAGCTCTACGGAGGAGCCATTCAACTGAAGATTACTCTTCAAAGAAAGGAGGTTGTTAAAGGTTAAGGAAGTGAAACACAAAAGGGCAAGCATAGAATCTGCTTATCTGTTCCATAGGTGGGTGGACACACAAGTGAGAGGGGGAGGGTACCCAGTAGTTATCCTCTCTTTAAAAGCTTATCTTCCCCACCATCCATCCCCTCACAGCATGCTTCTCCCCAAGACTGTGTGCAAATTGGCTGTGCCACAATTGCCCACAAATTTCAGTCACTACACTTTGCCGTGAATCCCATGAAGCGCTGTGAGACAGTTTCCTGATGCAAACGGGGCTGTATTAAATACAAGGATTATTAATTATTATTAATAACCCTAATGGGGTTCTACAACCAATGCTAACTGTGTGGAAGCGGCCCAGGTTCCCCTCGCTATAAAGAGTTTCTAACAGATGCTAAGATTGAGATTGGATATGATTTATGGTACAACATCCGTGGTACAATGTTCCAAACCACCTCGTCACTGCATTGGTTACCTCTCACCGTTAAGTGATTTTGAAACGTTAGACAAGTTTCCTTACTCCACACGCCTGTTTACCTAGCAGTAAGGAGAAACACGGTTATTAGTTAATTGGCGGATGGCTTTTCCGGAGGTAATAATCCCTTCCAAAACAAAAAATAATAATTTGGTCACTCAAATTATCGAGTGTTTGTTTGTGGGACACTGCTGTGCGCAATTAGCTGTCTAGTTTCACCCACAAGATATACATTCAATTCATTTTACAGTATATTCTGTGAAGCGCTTTGAGACGTCTCGAAGACGTGATAAGGCACTATATCAAATCCAAGCACTATTATTATTATTAATTCCTCCACAACAAACTCGGACGTTGGCTGCCTCCATCTCTCGCTCCTATTGTTTCAGTGTTTAAAAGGACAGTCCTACCTAGTGCGTAGAGTAATCCAAGTACAGCACAGGAGAAGCTAATGCATGCATTGGATCTGTGCTGCCGATTCTCAGCCTGGGGAGCAAAGGATTTTGTTTTCCATTTCATTATGCAAATGGAGAGACTCTTATATCCTGCTTTATTAATTATTAATTAAAGCCACTTCCTACTCGCACATTAAACTGATGATCTAAGGAAAACGAGCACAGCCCTAAACTCGCTGTGGCGGCAGGATTATGGATTTTTTTAAAAAAAGATCTTTATATCCACTTGTTATTTTTGACACTTGTTGGGGATTGATTAAAGTAAGTACCTGTAAAGTTTCACAATCCGCATCACGTAATCTGACATTAATTTCATGCATCGCCATTAAACCCGCCCTATGCTGAAATGGCACCCGTTTTGTAACGATCCCCAGTCAAAAATTATATAGCTTGTTTGATTAAGTTATGAAACCAGTCCTTCTCATAAAATAATTAATATTAATGATAACCCTTGAAATTTGGTATAACGCCTTATCATGTCGGAAGGACGCCTGACTGCGTTTCGGGTCCTCCCAAAGCACTGCCCAAGATTCCATGCATCCCACCTACACATGGAAATTTCAGAGGTAGATTTCGCTTGGCTAACTCTGGGATTTCCATGTGTAGGCGGGAAGGATGAAATTCTCTGTTTGGTTTGGATACTCCTAATCATGGTGATGGGATTCCACGTGTATCACACAACCGGCTGACCCAAAAAAAGTGAAATTTACATGTTGAGTTCACTAAATGAAAGCTAAGTAACGATAATCAAACAGGCTCCTTATTTTGCTCTAAAAGAAGAGGTTTCAAAGCACTCCATGGATTTGCAGATAGGTGCTACATGCACGAGTAAGCAGGAAATGTAAAAGCACACACACGCTTTCCAGCATGAGTCACCAAACATGCACAGCTCTCTTTGGCAGATGAAGAATGCCACCTATTCAATTTCTTTGCCCACATCAGAGAGGGGAGGCAGTGGAAATGGATGATCAGAAATAGAACAAGCCCTGGCCACTGCATTTTCAGAAGCAAGAGGAATTGCTGTCCCATCAAAAGTACTATCGTTTTCATGGGACAGCAATTGAGAAAACCCAAGCAGGGTGAAACCTTACGCAAGTTTCCTTACTCCATACGCCACTGTTTACCTAGCGGTAAGTAGGAACCCGGTTGTTAATCGATTGGCGGATTGCTTTCCGGCGGCAATAATCCCTCAAAAAAAATGGTCACTCAATCCATGGCTGTTTGTGGAACACTGCTGTGTGCAAGTGGTTGCCATGTTTCGCCCACAAAATACACTGTCAATACACTTTACAATATATTCTGTGAAGCGCTTTGAGAAGTCTCAACAATGTGATAAGGCGCTATATCAGATGCAAGAATTATTATTAATAGTATTTTTATAAGCAAAGCTTAGAATTGTAAAGAACCCCATCATCTCATCACTAAACGCAGGATTGTGTGCCCATGTGTGACTCCAGATATATCACCACTGAAAATGGCTATTAACTCAACAGTGAAATAGAGTTATGGAGCCTTTCACACAAGAGCATTACAGATAGTAACATTACTACCAATGACAACAGATCTGTTTCATTTTATGACCTTTGATAAGTACAAAGTTATTTAAAAGCAATTTCTAACTCACGGCTCTGTAATTGCCATGTTAACTACCCCATAGTGCCCTACAGTCAAAGTGAATTTTACTAATCTCAGACTGGCCTGGATATATTAGCTCAACACTGAAATGAAACCAGTGAAGTTGTCCACAGCTCCAACACCTCAGACGTTGCGTTACCAGCAAAGTTGTGCAGCATAAGATCAACTTCTCGATCGTCAGGTCACTACCGATGTCACTTCCTGTGTGTTATGGGCATGTACAGGAAACAATGCTGACATCCCTTCCTTTGTGAAGACTCATCAACAGCGACCTGACAATCTTTTTCTAGCAGCGGAAACTAGGTGTGCCGTGCTTTCCATTGACGGGTCAACAGTGCTAAAAGCTAATCATAATTGAAGTGACTCCCTCAAGGACAAGACTCCTTGGACTGGGCAGTTGTGNTTTTTATTCTTGCGTGTGATTTTCAGGCCTCGGAAACCCATGCAGCAGCAGTTTGCGATCCTCGCACACAATGCCTTCACTTCAGGCTATAGAAAGGCATCCATTTTTAATAGGCTTGTCCAGCGCTGCTCTATTGTGAGCCCCTATGTGGTGTGCGTTACAAATTTTGAAACAAGCGCGTCTCAGCATGGCTGATGCACTGTGGCAAAATGCAAGTGAGCTGCTTATTGGAGCATGAAAGGAAAGATTACCGAACGACCAAGTCAATCATTTGTAATACAACAGATACAAGCTCCGTTGCTGCGTTCTCAAGCTGTGTGTGCATGCTTGCAGCACTATAGATGAAATGGTTACCTTTTATGGGATCGCTTTCGATCCAAGTGTGCAACTTGTATTCATACAAAGGGACCCTTCATCAAATTTGCATGCCCCTCAGTCCCATCTTAGATCTCACTTGATACAGCAACAAAGCTGTTTGCCTGCTACAATGAACATGTCTCCTTTCCCATTTGGTAATCTTTTCTTTCAAGCTCCCCCCTCCCCCCTTTAATAAAAAAACTGAAACAGAAAATATTTAGAGCAATTTGTCACACTGCACACTACTCTTGACTGCTACTGTCTGTCGAATGAGATGCTAAACTGAAGTCCTGTCTTCCTATCTCTGATGAACGTCAAAGACACCGTGACACTGTTTGAAAGTTTGACTCAGTTTCCTAGAACCGTTCAAATTCACAGTGCAGAAGAAGAGCATTCGACCCATTGTGTGTCTGCACTGGCTCCTTCCAAGAACAATCCTTCCAGTTCCACTCACCTACTCTTTCCCTTGTAGACCTCTGTAGTTTTCTAGCCAAGAACCATCCAGATAAAATGTGTCATTCATCTCATGGATGTCTATAGGACCTTACAGGTTACTACATTGAGTCAGTTACGGCATTTCCTGATTTCAAAATAATGTTAGTGCTTAACTACACTTTGGGTTTGCAGATCTCTCTCTCTTGCTCTGACCTGTGGAACAGCATCATCTATGTTCGAGAGCATGTGTGAATGCCACTACCATTTTAACTAACACAAGTGGAGACAAATTGACCCTTCAATCGATTTCCTTGCCAAATTAATGTTGAATTCCCTGGGTATTCTATATTCACCTCGCACTGTGAAGCGGGTCAACTTAAACTGTCCTTTCACATTGCCTCTTCAGACCACAAACCTGTTTAACTAACCACTGCTCTTGGATTTTCAGTCATGTTAAATATCGCTGCCCTTTAGGATCTCGAATAAGAACTCTACGTCTCCTCTCCTCTTCACAGTGTCAACTTCCACAGCCTTTCCACAAGGCAAAGGTTAAAGGTACCAGTAACTGGTTATATATAGTGTACTGTGCTGTCACAAAATCTACGTCCATTCGCAATATTAGTATTGCCATTAGTCGCAATGATTAACACACTTTCTATTGAGTTCTCAATTTATAACAACAACAACTTGGATTTAAATAGCGCCCTCCACGCCGGATGGCGTCTCAGAGCGCTTCACAATCACGGATTCCGGGGCTGAGCCAGGGGGAGGGGGGAGGAAGGTGACCAAAGGCGCGGTCGAAAAGAAAGGTCTTCAGCAGAGACCTGAAAATAGGAAGAGAGGAGGCGAGGGGAAGGGAGTGAGGAAGGGAGTTCCAGAGCCTCGTAATGGCTGAAGGCACGGCCACCGAGGGTGTAGCGGAGGACTCGGGGGAAGAGGAGGAGGCCAGACCCGGAGGAACGAAGGCACCGGGTACTGTTTTGAGGAGAGAGGAGGTCAGAGAGTGCAGAGGAGTGCAGGGACTTGAATACGAGGGTGAGGATCTTGAAATCGATCCTCTCTGGGATAGGCAGCCAGTGCAGTCTGGCAAGGACTGGGGTGATCGGGGAGCTGAGTGAGAATGCCGGCGGCAGAGTTTTGAATGATTTGGATTTTATGGATGGTAGTGGATGTCTTAATCTTTAAATCTTTAAATGCTCTTTAATAAGCACACACTCTGTAATAAGGTTATCACTGGTCATTTACAAGAATTTCCTCTTCTTTCAATCCCCTTTGCGAACTCTGTTAAATTTTGTATGTTAAAAGTGGCACATTAAAAGTCACCAAATGTACAGTCAATTCACTTCAAGGTATATCCTGTGAAGCGCTTTGAGGTGTATCGATGACATGATAAGGTGCTGTATCAAATGCAAGGATTATTATGATTAAGCGCTCTGAGACACCTTCCGGCGTGAAAGGGCGCTATATAAATGCAAGTTGTTGTTGCTGTTATTGCTACCCACCAAAACAGCGCCGAAAGACATCCTGCAGTAAAGCAGAACACTGTGGAGGAGGGAAAAAAAAACTGCATTGCTTTCTTATACCCTACCGGTTGTGTTCAGGTTTGGAGCAGAGGATAATGGATAGCTGTAAGTGAATCACAAGCCAGTAATCCAATCGAGGAGATGCTGATAAGATCAAGCTGCCAGAGCAGATAGTGACATTTCATTTATGTTTTGTTTTACTTTTACTGTCACACTGGGTTCGCGCTTGGTGTGGAGGTTTTCTCAAAGTCATTTGAATCTGAAACATGTGCCTCATGATCTCAGACACAGACCATTAATAATTTTATAGTTTAAAGGCATGAATGTACCAGTACGCCAACCATACCATGTGAGTTCTTCTGACGACTGTGGCAAGCAAATGTAGCTAGTGTTCAGAGTTTATTGCATTTACAGCATTTCCTTGAGGCGTGCACCCAAATACCTTAATAAATAATAAATTAAAACGTACAAGCTCAGCTTGAAAGCGTAAATGAGGTGCTCGGGAGAAAATCCTCTGCATAACTTTGCAACATTAGATTTAATAATTATCTGCCGGTGGATGATTTTAAAACTATAATAACAATCCTCGCATTTGATAGAGCGCTTTATCATGTCTTTGAGACGTCTCAAAGCGCTTCACAGAATATAATTTTGTAGGCGACATGCGGCAGCCAAATGCACACAAATGTCCCAAGTGTCCCAAAATAGCTGTGGATTGAGCGACTGAATGATGATTATTATTATTTTTTTGAAAGGAATATTACCCCTTGCACATAACTGGACCTCGTGTGTTGTGGTACATATCAGTTGCACCTTCCATTGATTTTCCTTACAAAACCCCTGAATGTGGGAATCATGTTCTCTTTCATACTGTAAAAAGCACGGGCAATTCTTCGCCGAGTAAGACTTGTGCTATAATGGGAGTGTGTTGAAATACAAGGACTGTGAAACAGACGACCCTCTCTATTGAATACCCAACCGCTGGCTGGTCCCAGGAGCATTTTCAAGCCGCTCTACTTCAGTAGGTTGCGCTTAATTTCATTGTGTTTGACCACCCAATGAAATTTCCTTTTAACTGGACACTTCCTCAGTCAGTCCACGATGGGGCTCGGTGACAGCGTCCCTTTTCCGCTGGGTTTTATCAGTACATTTATCAGCGCATTTCCAACCAGCGCCAGCTCTATGAGGCATAACGGCATTCTCAATACTTTGTTTGTATTCCGCAGACTAGCCTTTGCATTCAGTGCTATTACTGCTGCTTTTATATGTTACTGAATGAACTAATGACTGCACTGCAATGTTATCTTTCTCCAACATTTTACGCTGCGATTAAACCCAGTCGTTAGTCCCCTCTGGTGACTGGCCAAAAATTGCACTCTACTTTTCAGTAATACTGTAATTATATTCAACTATTTGCTCTAGATAAATATATATATATAAAATAATAATAATTTGGTCACTCAATCCACAACTGTTTGTGGGACGCTGCTGTGTGCAGTTGGCTGCCGCGTTTCACTCACCAAAATCCGCTTTACAATACATTCTGTGAAGCGCTTTGAGACGTCTCGATGATGTGATAAGTCGGTATATCAAATGCAACAATTATCAAATGCAACAATTATTAATTATATATATATATCCTGTATATAAAATACTATAGAATCACATTGGCAAATTACATGGAAATATATCAGTTAATTCTCTCGCGTAGTCTCCGGATACTAAATTTCAAAAGGTCACATTCAGCTACATTATTAACTACTTGTCCCAGACATTATTTGTGTTGTCAGCATCAATCGGCGGAGCCAACAGCCCCAAGACAGAGAGACAGCTGACGGACCGTGATAGAAATCCAGTTATAGTTTTACAGTACGCCCTGGAAATTGAATTTCTCGGTAATAAACTGCAGATTAGTTATCAATAAACCTGTAACAAGAACGTCACAATCATTAAACCCCCTTTTGTGAACGTTATCGCACATCAAGGAAATAAGAGCACAGAGCAGCATTCAATAACCAGCATAAAAATGGGCTCAAAACCGGTACTTGCATAGAAAACGAATACATACTTGAAATTCTAGCAGATACCAAAGTGATTTAAGGCTCTAATCTATTTCAGGCTTAGATAATGTGGAGCATTCGAACTTCGCTTAGTTTATGTCATCTGAACGTCTCGATAATACATTATCGTACCTCTATAATTGTACCTCTTAAATTCTTTAAGTTGAAACTCTTAAATCAGGAGGGGGAGGTGAGAGAGAGAGAGAGAGAGAGAGAGAACAAATGAACAAAAAAACTTCTGTAATGGGACTGTTGACTCGTGATATAAAGGCAGTTCACATACACACAAGGCTAGTTTGTCATGATTTGATCAGTTCAGTTGAACAATTAACCATTTTGTTTTTTAAATACAAGATCAGATTTGAAGCCATGATTTAGGAGTGACACTGGCACCACGCACAATGTGATACAGTCGCTATTCTCAGACAAGAACGACTGTGGCTGGCAGGCGAATACGCTCTTCACCTCAGCATTCACTTAATGGTCTTCAGACCAGTCTAGTTTATTGCTTCAGGTAATTTTGTAGGACATTATAGGCGCCTGTATTCTTATTAAAAAAAAGAACAGAAATGGGGCCAATTTAAGATATGCTTGCTTCTCACAAAACCACACAGATTACAATGTAAAGCCTAAGAGCCCACAAAATAATCCAAATGAAAAGAATACAGTTGTATTATTATTATTTGATATTGGAACCGGGACTAAGGGGTGATTTGATAGATGGCTTCAGCATTATGAAGGGTGGTGATAGGGTAAATAGCGTGGATGTTTCGGGTTGCCAAGTCAGCAACAAGCGGGCACAAAATTTAAGTTAAACTAAAGGTATTAAACAATGACATACGAACAATAGGCTGAGTGGCCTAGTCCTGTGCTTAACATATCTGTTTCAATGTCAGGAAGGAGACTTTAAAAAAAATGTTGGGTTCTCAAGTATAGCGACTGCAAATACCTGCAAATACAATCACTGTATCTGATGGATATTACCTATCAATGCGCCGAATCACTAGCATAAAGGGCTCTATATAAATGCAAGTTGTAACCTATGAAGCATTTCAAGATGTATTGATGTTACAAGACACTATAAAATGTGAAGATTATTGTCCCCCAAAATCAATGGAGGGCCCACTCTTTCTTTCTCCATCCAAAACATAGCTCTCAATACTCGGTTGGTATACTGTAAAAAACCTTTGAAGTACTATTCAGCCACTTGCTGGATTTCCAAATACAGATCTTTTACTTCCCCCTCACAGTGATTTGTTCTCTCCAATAATATTACAAGTGCGTCCACGCCTGGAACAAATTGCTGTCAATCGGTGACAAATTGGTGACATTTCTCAGATTTTCTTTGCAAGGTGGATGCCCATTGATCTATCTACCACTTTGTTGCACCTTCCTTGTACACAATGCAGTAAAACTTACCTTCATAAGATGTCAGGTGCAACATGACTCCTATAATTAGAAGAGGATAGGAAAATGCAGATTTTTAAATCAGTTTTGCGCTTGTTTTTCCCTTTTTCCTGAGCCTGAATTAATTTTTCCTGCCTGGAAAACTCTCAAGTCCAGTGAGATATGCACCAATTCGCTTTGCTCTCTGATGCCTTGAAAGCATATACGGGGGGAAGCTAAGAGGAAAGGTATCAAGAATGGGTCCTTTGTGGACTCCCTGAGCCGTCTCCTCTTCTGCCCCCAAAAATTGCCACTTTGGCCACGATTACTATAAAGTGTTTTGAAGCATTTCGGCATAAAAAGGCACCTCAAAAATCCAAACTCTTTATAATAATAACAATCTTTGCATTTGATACAGCGCCTTATCACGGCTTCGAGAAGTCTCAAAGCACTTCACGGGATATACCGTAAAGTGAATTGACTGTATATTTTGTGGATGAAACACGGCAGCCAATTGCACACAGCAGCGTCCCACAAACAGTCGTGGATTGAAGTGACCAATTAATTTTTTTTGAAGGAATTATTACTCCCGGAAAAGCAATCCACCAATTGACTACCAATCGGCTTCCTACTTACTGTTAGGTAAACAGAGGAAGTGGGGAGTAGGGTAAACTTGCCTAACGTTTCGCCCTTCCGGGAATCAAACCTAGGTCTCTCGTTTGCGAGGCGACCGCTCTAACCACTGAGCTACAGGACTCCACCTTACCTTCTATCAAAGGAAAATACGCTTGATCGATCAAACACATCAAGCAAACGGCAAACACTAAAAAGTTAATTGAATGTTTGCCAGAAAACGAAGCCCCTTTACTGCGGAGGATAATTAATTTCTTTGTTTTTATAAGAATGCTAAAACAGTGACCAGCGAGCACCCTGAGGGTAATTAAATACATGTTTATGGAAGGCTACTTTAAGTGCTTGAACCAGGTAGGTGGCGTCATTCTAGCTAAAGGGCCACTGGAGCCCGCTCAGTTGGTTAAAGATTACTCCTGATAAGACCTCTTCTCTCTTACTTGGAACCAGCGTCAAATAGCCCAAATAATTGAAAATTGATCATATGGTGCAGTTACCATTCCTGAAGATTTTCTTGACAAAATGGGAGTCACACACATGCCTGCAAGTGGAGTGTTGGGGCTGGCAACAAATCTGGAAGTTGGTTGCGAAAATCTATTTTGGAAACTTGTCGTCTTTTCTGCAGATATGCACCAAATCGCAATGATACAATCCTCATTAAGACCCGTTAATGCACCCTCTGAATACAATGTTGTAATGATCATGCTTTCCAAAACTGTTTTTTTGCGCCAACTGGGTGTCTGACACATGTGGAAATCCACCACCCTGCTTCAGAGTGTCCAAACTCCAGACTGAGCTTCGTGTAAACCACCTAAACATGGAAATTTCCCTGTGTCTGGAATAGAATGCACACTCTTCCCCAAGAGGGATACGTTCTGCTTAGTTAATTCCAGAGAATATTAGGTGCAAGTTGGCAAGAGCCAAAGCTTGGGGATCCCAAAGTGTGCATTGGGGTACTGCTGGAGTGTAACCAGCTATAACTGCATTGCTTGCCGATAAAAGAATATGGCGCGCTATATCAAATGCAATTAATATTATTATTTATTCCTAAGAGTCTGCGGCTTGCTCAGTATGGTGGTGAGCAACAATAGTAGGGGTTCTGAGGAGGGGAGAAGTGGAGGCACGAAAGCAATAAACCGCAGATTACAATAATAATTTGGTCACTCAATCCACAACTGTTTGTAGGACACTGCTGTGCGCAATTGGCTGCGGTGTTTCACCCACAAAATATACAGTCAATTCACTTTACAGTATATTCTTCGATTTCAGATGTCTCGAATATGTAATAAGGCTCGATATCAAAAGTATTATTATTATTTTAATACTGCTGTGCAAAATACGTAACAAGTGTCCTGAAAGGGTTAAAAGCACTAGCCATGCATAGCTTTAGTCGCAGTAGTGTTTTGCAAAGGCATGTAAACTATTTGGATGAATTCTTTTTATCAGTTTTCCTAAGGGACAAAAGCTAAACTGATTTGTTTGACCCTCCTGGCTCAATGCTCTCATGGGAGGCAATTCAATTGCAATTTCGTATTCAGTCAGTTCGGCGGGCGATAAAGAGATGGCTAAATGGCTACATCACTCCGTAATCAAACATCTAAGAAATAACCTCTCTGGTAAACAAAGTCTGGGTTACTCAGTGGATGCAAGATAATTAAAAAAACATCTAAACAAGAATAATACTTTGAGCAGCATGACTTCTCTGTGCGGCACAGCACTAAAGTTGTACAATGTCTAAATTCTTTTAAAACGTCATTTTATATCACAAAGGGTTATTATTACATTGACCGGAGATTTTACAATCCATCTTGCCATCAGCAACATCTTATATATTTACTTATCCAATAAGCATCAGTACCGTTGTTCGAGATAAGATTATGCACAAAATCACACACATGACTGCAACAATATACGTTTTGTTCAATGGCAGCTTAACTTGTTTTTTCCTATCCCAACTTTCTCCTCTACTCCACTAAAGTGCTGCAGTCTAGAGGCTGGTAGCCTTCACTATCATACAATGCCAAAGTGGTCAAGTAACCTTAGACAGTTTGAAATAGAGAAGGGAGCCGCCTGGTCAACAATCTCCTCAGATAAAACTGGTCATTCACTACATGGCTGATTTGTAGGACATGGCTGTATGCAAATTTTGCCCACAAAATATATGGTCAATTCACTTTACAGTATATCCCGTGAAACACTTTGAGATAGCTCAGCGACACAATAAGGCGCTATGTCAAATGCGAGGCTTATAATTATTATAAATTGACTGCTGAATTGTCTACAAATATACAGTCACTACAATTTATGTGCAGCGCTTTGAGACTTTTCAACAACGGAATCAGGGACAAAAAAAAGCAAAAGGCTTATCATCCGGCTTGAGCGTGTGTGTCTGTGTGTGAAGCAAATGTCTCCAACCAAACACCACGCATTGCAAACTATGTGGAAAGGTTGTCCACCTCTTGATTGTAAATATTTTTATGGGGGGGAGAGAGAGGTCAAACTGTGTCTTTATACAGCACGATTAATAAAAAGGCAATTTAGAAAAATAATTCTCAGTGGCACAGACACGAAGGGCCACATAGTCTAACTTGCAGACATTTTCTATGCACTTAACTTCACATTGAAAGGGTGAAAAGGAATCAGTGTAGCCTTCAAGCAGTGTAAAGAATTTTTAACTTCTGGAGGTTCCTGAAGAGTAAAGTTTTTTTTTGGAGCGTCTCCTAACTTCCTAACGTTAGCCCAGAGCAACACGGGAGTGTTTGATGGTCCCAATTACCTGAAGAGATTGATTGCACTGAGAGAGAGCTGCCGGCAGAGCGGTTGGGTGGGGAGGAAAGGAAAGAAAATCTACATCCTATTGAGTTTTAACGAGCTCTAAGAGTTACTAGTTAGCCCTAAAGTAGAAGTCATTTAAAAGAGCGCAGGAGACCGAAATGCCTTCCCTCGGAATATACCACACAACCACTTTGGTAGCGCTAAAATAAAACTGTGCTGGTAGAAGCTTTACGTCTTTTGTTAACAGTGCTTACATTGAAGCACTCCTGGACACTACCCTGAGTGAAGGGCGCTACATAAATGGTTGTTGTTGTTACATTCTCCCAGATACAGTATTCTATTCTCAACTGGAAATGCCTTTTCTGTAGCCTCTCGTCAATGTTCAACAATGATCCCACATTTGCCTTGAAATACAGTCACTTTGATGTCCCCGGCCTGCTCCGTCATCAGTGGGAAAGCATTTAACCGTTCCGCCTCTGCTATCTGGAACTCTATCCCACAGTCTCTCCGCCTCGCTCCTGCCCTTCCTGTCTTCAAAAACGGCATTCAAGCCTAAATCTTTCACTGTACTTTCAATCGCTTCTCCACCATCTATCACCCCCACTCAGCTCGGAGTCCCATTCAGTTGTGTGAAGCGCTTTGAGATCATCATCCCAATGTGAAAGGCGCCATATAGTAATTTAGTGGTGAGAGCACTCGCCTTGCAAGCGAGAGGACCTGGGTTCGATTCCTGGGCGAGGCGAAATATTGGACAAATTTCCTAACTCCACACGCCTCTGTTTACCTCGCAGTAAGTAGGAACCCGGTTGTTAGTCAATTGAGGGATCGCTTTTCCAGGAGTAATAATCCCTTTCAGAAATAAATAAATAATTTGGTCACTTAATCCACGACTGTTTGTGAGACACTGCTGTGCAATTGGCTGTTGTGTTCACCCATAAAATACACAGTAAGTTCACGTCACAGTATATGTTGTGAAGCGCTTTGAGACGTCTCGAAGACATGATAAGGCTCTATATCAAATGCAAGTATTATTATTATATAAATGTAAATTGTTGAAACAAAAACAGAAGTCGCTGGGAACACTCAACAGATCAGGCAGCATCTATAGAGAAAGGAAAGTGAGTCAACGTTTCGGGTCCACGACCCTTCATCAGAACTGGGGCAAGTTGGGTCCCGACGACTTCTGTTTTTGTTTCAGATTTCCAGCCTCTGCAGTATTTTGAGTATTTTAAATTGTTGACGTTGACAACAATTACCTGCGAAGTGCTTGGAGACATTTTGACATCAGAAATCGGCTAAAAGAACAGTTACCAGATGCTTAGCGCTCATTTCACCAAGGAAAACAAACAGCGTTGCGAGCAGTGAACAAATCCGTTTGACTAATCGCGCAATATTGAATGAAATATGACAATTTTGGCATTGCTCACCTATCACGTTCTTTAGGAAAACATTTGAAGAGGATGCACTCTGGCTGATGTGAAAAGATCTTTGCAGCGCCTCCTAAATCCTCCAGGCAAAACGGGCTGGTATTGATAATTAACATGATCTTTACAGTAAATTAACAGAAGACTGTAACTGGCATTTTTCCAAGGGAAATAGGATTTAGAAATAATACTGATGGCGGATAGAAAATTGCAATGAGATTACCTGTTGCTTTAGGGCACAATCCTGCAACTAAAATGTGTGCCCAAGTTGCAAATATGACCTGCCCTCACCTACATTCATTACAGAGGCATACAGCATACTTAATGTAAACGTACATTTATGTAGCACCTTTAAACGAAACATCTCAAAACACTTTACAGAATGAGATTAATTAGAAATAAAGTGAAAGTTTCGGAGGAGGAAAACAAAACGTCCGATTGAAACCAGCGATGACTCACAAATAAAGAGGTGAGTTGTCAAATTCTTTTTTTTACACAATCGCGTTCCTTATGTCCACAGAGAATCGAAAACTGCTTACCTGAGCAGTAAAACACGCGCACACAGCTATTCTAAACCGGGGAAGTGCTGGGAGTTTATCCCTGTTATGTCACGGTCACACTGTAATAACTTGCATTTATAAGGCTCCTTTCATGTCGAATGAACATCTCAAAAGTGCTTAACAAATAGGACAGGGATCGCTGAGCAAGAAGAAGAAAGAATTAAGGATATTGACCAAAAGAAAAAATGGTCAAATGTTTTTGGGAGGACTTCAAAGATGCCTGAAAGCTTGGCCACCAATAGTGGGACAGCGAGATTTCGGAATAAGCATTGTAATAATAATAATAATGATAATGATGATTGTAGCTGAGGTACAGATCAGCCATGATCTAATAGAATAGCAGAACAGGCTCGAGGGGCTCAATGGTCTTCTCTGGTTCCTAGGTTCCTATATAAGCAGTAGACAAGAATTGATGGAGCAGACAATACCAACTATCCTCACACACACAGAAGCACACACACCACACACACAGACACACGGGTGAGGTGACAAAACCACTGCTGTAGTTGTACAGTACTTGAATCCCACCAAAGTGCAGTACTAACAATCATTACAATACAGGAGAACACAGTTTGTCCACACGACAATTATCCACATGGCCTTTTATCTGTATGGGACCCCAAGGCAAAGCAGCAAGATACCGCACATGTGCCAAAATAATGGAGAGAGCAACTAGGAAGATCGATAAGGTCAGCGGCCGAGGCGGGGAGGCGCTGACGGGAGCCAAGGAAGCTAAGCTTTTGTCAACATCGAGTTAGAGAAAGTTAAGCACTTGATGTATGATAAGTTATCTGTAACAATAGTCATCTTGGAGTCAGGAGTGCAGACAGAAAGGACGAGTTGGGTATCATCCATGTGCATGTGAATGTGTCCCAAGCTTACATATGCTGCCACGAAGGGGGAATATGTGGATGAGGAAAAGGAGAGGAGGGGATAGAGGGGATAGAGCCCTGAGGAGCATCGCGTGAAAGCAAAAGGAGAAGCCAGTAGAAGAGACAAAGCTGGGACCGATAGGAATGAAACCAGGAAAGTGCTGAGCCACGGGGATGCATCGGGGAGGAGAGATGGTGTAGAAGGATGGAGTGGTCAACAACGTCAAAAGAGAGATCGAGGAATAGACTGAGAGAAACAACGACAACAAATTGGAATATCCCAAAACACTACATATAATTTCAAAGTTATGGAGCTTATTTTTTTAAATAAAAAAACACTTATCTTAGGGAGAAGAGAGGCTTACATTTGAGCCATGTACATTGCATTTATGAAAATGTGCTAGCAATTATGTTTGAATCCACAATTGTAAATGCTAGCATGAAATCCTTACAATAGGAACAAGCCAGCTACTGTATATTTAATGTATTGAATTTCCCCTACAGCGTCTTTTTAGTGTTGGTGAGGCAGTTATCCAAAACACAACTTCGACATTAGGCTGGTTTCCATATCAGCCGGAATAATGGGGAACACAGTGAATGAAGGCGGGCAACAGACCCCAGGCTACCTTACTCTTTGCTGGCAATCAGCCTTACTATCGGAAATTCAAATTGAAAAATATTTCACAGGAAGGAAAAAGGGGGAGGAAAATAAATGTTCCTGTCAATTTATGTGCTCCATAGGGGCCTGAGGCAGCTCAGCAGGGCTGTACTCCATAGCGTACAATAATTTGATAATACTGCCAATAACTGTGTTTCCACATTGAGAGCAGACTCTGGGGTATTGGCAGCATTTGCGAATTGACCAGAGATGTTATCGTGAAACGTTTGCCCAGAAAATACAAAGTCAATCCACTTTACAGTATATTCTGTGAAGCGCTTTGAGATGGCAGCGCCTTGGAACGTCCTCCTGACATGAAAGGCGCTATACAAATGTGTTGTTGTTCTTTCAAATGCAAGGATTACTATTATTGTATCTGATCTAACTGAACTATATCACATATGATCTATAACCCCGACACAAATCCATTGAATACTTTCCCACATGGAATCTAAGGGAAGCATAATGGTTAAGAGCTCTGAGACGCTGCACCGAGTGAAGGGCACTATGTAAATGCAAGTTGTTGTTGAAGTTGGGCGTCACTCCCACCACGTAAAATACTCTTCCCCCATCTCAGGTTTGCTAACTTTCCTATTTAGTTAGTCCAATTTGGTACCTTCCTTCTCCATCCCAACTAAGGAACAATAACAATAATAATCCTTGTATTTGATATAGAGCTTCATCACATCTTTGAGACGTCTCAAAGCGCTTCACAGAATATACTGTAAAGTGAATTGACTGTGTATTTTGTGGGCAAAAATGTTGAATTATGCAAGGAGGCAGGAGAGGCCGATTTATCCTTTCAGTCCAGGTTTACCACCACAGTTACTTGCAGTGAGTAACAACAACAACTTGCCTTTATACAGCACCTTATATTTTGTGGGTGAAACATTGCAGCTAATTGCGTGCAACAGTGTCCCACAAACAGTCGTGGATTGGGTGACCAAATTATTTTTATTTATTTGGAATGACCACATTGAGAAAACCATTATGGGTTCTGATACAGCACCAAACCTCTTCAGTCTTCCCATGTTGTTTCCATTCAAACAACATTTCCTCTTCAAAAGCGATCCCTGCACATCTTCTGTCCCCTGCTGCATTAGATGGTATCTGTTCTCATAGCTTGACTCGGAAGCATTCTTGGCAGATTGACTATCAGTCCAATTTCTATGAATTTAACCCACACTAATCTATAATCCTATAATATAACAATATCATCTATAATAATGCGTGCAATTGGCTGCCGCGTTTCTTCCACAAAATATACAGTCAATTCACTTTAGGGAATATTCTGTGAAGCGCTTTGAGACGTCTCAATGACGTGATAAGGCCTGTATCAAATGCAACGATCAGTAATATTATTATTGTCTCCGACATCCTCTGTGCTGTGTTCAGCAATTTATTTATTTAGGTTCTTATTATTTTCAGAGGAGATACCGCCGGGCCTCTTTGTGACAGCGCCATAACAAGAACTCTATTGGAATACATGCACCTGTACCTCTAAACCATACAAACTACGAACGAGAACTCTAAGAGGATCTCGTCCAAATCCCATGTGCAATCCTCCGCCGATTTCTGTGGTTAAAATAATAGAGGGGTGCACAGATGTGAACTCTACTGCCGACACTCAATGTCAACCCCTAACTTCTCTCAATGTTTTTAACATCTCTGGTGGTTTTGGTGTAAAACCTGAATCCAAACACCGCCACAGTTTAATATATTATTACATTACATTTTATCCCAACTCAAATCCCATCTTTAGTACTGGGAGCAACCCCGAGCTTGTCGGCCCACAGCCAAGTGGCTGACTGACTGTACATGCTGGCAAGACACCAAACAGCAGTCTACCAGCTGCACAGTTTACTGAGCCTAAAGCAGTTCTAGCACTCACTTATTCATCTCTGGTTTCATTCAATAGGTAAGTGGAAATTATTTTAATGCATGTCACATTTCAGAAACCAATTTGCCAACAAATTCCACGATAATCCCTCAAGTAACCAGGTGGCCACAAAAGTTTAAGAGATGTTCTTTGACAAATTGCTTGTTGAACAAAATGGAGTGTAATTTTACACTGATGTTCCTCTTTATTCCCCCATTTAAAATTGAACTTCGATAATAGAAACTGCTCTTGATAGAAGAAAAATAGGCTATTTTACACGAAAACTAAATTGCTAGTCTACTTAAAGCTTGCGACCGAATGGCATGAGGTATAATAATGCCACTTCTTATGAACCATCTTTATAAAAGAATTGCTATTATTTTCCTACACACCATACAATATTAAATACAAGTTTATCAGACTTCCAACTGTTGGGCAAACTGAGATTTTCACCAGCCTTCCCTGAAGGAGATGTTCCATTAATACAATAATACTTCTCGTATTTGATACAGGACTTTATCATGCCTTCAAGACGTCGCAAAGTGCTTCACAGAATATACTGTAAAGTGGATTGTATGTAATATTTTGAATGTAATATGGACTTGATATTCAAATTTCCTGTGGTGGGAGGAAAACTGAGATCCCTGGCTGTTTTGCTGAAGTGACCAATTGACCAACCGAAAGATGCAACATTGCTAAAGCGGTGAAGAGGTTTTGGAGTTGAGTCCACTTTTGCCCTCTCACTGGAAGCAGATGCAGGCTGTCGAAAAGAAGTCTAACGGACAACTTATCCATGCAGTTCAGACCAAATGTTTAGAATATGCAGTTATCTGTAAATAGATAGTTAAAATGTGGCTTGGAGTTTTCAAAGGGATCAATTCCCAGTTAACTACATAATGCGTAGTAAGAACTCCCTGAACCCAGTCTTTATAGATTAATTTCCTGCTCAAAGCCGGACTTTAAAAATAATGTGAAGTGTATTTACTGTATTCCCTAATCACATTTCAAATGTTTCCCTTACTTGTAGCTCTCATCAGTGACCCACAACCAAAGAAAATTTGGAAGCAAAGCTTAGCACCCAGGTGAGCTTTGCCAATTCAACGTTTGTTAATGGAAATTGATTCCTGAAAATGTGGAATGTAAATGAAATGATAGGAACTTTCACTTTAAGAAGTGTGTGTGTTGAGCAAATATCCTACAACATAAAACACATAACTATTAGGCACTAAGCTCCAGGGGTCTATAAAGAGATTCTCTACACCAGAGATGAGAATGTAACTTATCCTAATATGAAATTCTTGACATATGGAAATTGCTATCAAGTCCTTAATGGTATTCAAAACTGTACTGAATCCTGATACCAGATTGAAAAATTGATAACATTTTTCAACAATTATTGGGGAAATGCAGCCAATCAGACAATTATAGAAAAACCGTCACCTTTTACATAAACAGAACCTCTCAAAACCGTTTACAAAATTAGATTAAATAGAAATGAAGTGATTGTTATGAAGGCAGCAACATTAAGAAACAATTAACTTAAATCACGGTTAAATATAGACAAAGGAATATACCCTAGGATAACTTTTATTTATTACAGGTATATTCTGACAAAATAATCCTAAATAACCCTTGCATTTAACGTGACACCTTTCATGTGGGAGTACATTTGAAAATACTTTACAGCTGTATAGTATAGTGACTGCATTTTTTAGGCAAACAGCAGCCATAGCTTAGACGATATGAGTTCAAAGTCCCAATGTGGGGGGGTCTTGAATCAGGCAACCTTTTCGCCTGATTCAAGAAAGGCTGATATATAAATACAACTAAACTACAGACAATAAGCAATATGTAGGGATTCTCCAATGAAATGCACCTTTTTACACTGAAATAAACTTTGGTATTACTAACCAATTATGCTTCTACTCAGAACTGCTGTGCAAAATACATCACGAGAAATTTACAGAATTTTCTGTGTTTGGAAGTCAGGGTTCACTCAAATCTTATCAATACATAGAAATAAGTCTGCAGCAGATAACTGCTGCAGTGGTTCAATGTAACTGAGTCATAGAGATTAGAAAAGTCCCAGCCTGGTTCAATCTTTCCTCTGTGCTGAGTTAGCAGGTATCAGCCAGGGCGGGGATGTGGGTGCTATTTTGCTGAGTGTTGTGTGTTCCCCACAGTTATTGCACCCAGCCTGTGCCACTTTATTCCCAGTGACAAGAGTTCCCCAGAGCAGTAGCACAAAGCCAAATGATAAGGCGCTATATCAAATGCAAGGATTATAATTATTATAAGTAAAAGGAACATACATGGTGCTTTCTGGCCTAATGCATCATTCAGGCTTTCAACAGACAGAGTAGTCTCCAAGCTTCTCAAAACGCCCCATATCTGATTTCGAGACTTATTTCCTTGTATTGAAAGCCCTGACTTCCAGAAGAATAAATCCTGAGAATTGCTCTTGATGGCTTTTGAGCAGAACCATACAGATTCATTTTTCTATTCTACTTTATTTCAGTCCAGAAGTTTCATTCCAGTACTCGTGATGAACACTTTAAAAAATAATTATAATAATAATCCTTACATTTGATATAGCGCCTTATCACGTCGTTAAGACATCTCAAAGCGCTTCAGAGAATGTACTGTAAAGTGAATTGACTGTATATTCTGAGGGTGAAACATCCCAATTTAGAAGAAAAACAGAATTTAACTTAATAATCATAACCCTTACATCTGACAAGGAGCCTTTCGCATCACAAGGACGTCTTTTAAGTGCTTCTCGGGATATTGTGCATTGCATACACAACTTTAAAAGGAAGTGGGTATATAAATTGTGAAAGACTCACACAGCAAATAATATGAGTGGGTCCTTCAATCCACTACTGTTTATGGGACACCGCTGTGCGTAATTTGCTGTCACATTTCGCCCACAGAATATACAGTCAATTCTCTTTACAGCATATTCTGTGAAGCGCTATGAGACATCTCGAAGACATCTTAAGGCGCTACATCAAATGCAAGGATTATTATTATAGCAGGTTGTGTAGACATCAAACAGTTGCCACCATTCAGCTAGCAGATTGCTTACAGGAGCAGCTAACAGGAAAGGCAGACAGACGTACTTTACTCATGGCTTGGCATTGCAGTCTCAAATAGCTATGAAGCCTGGCTCCATGTCTCGACCGCCACTCCAGTGCAGTCTGTGATCTTCAGGCTGTAGCTTTTACAAGGCAACAAAGGCAGTACATGACTAGTGACAGGTTTGCAGCTCAGCACCACTGAGACAAGCCTGAACGTCAAATATATTACTCAAGTAAATTACTCATTCCGTTCAGCAACGTTAACTAAGATTGTTGACGTACCACTGAGCCTTTTCACTGACTCCAACCAACACATAGTACAGTATAATGTAAGCAAGTCGAAAGATCAAATAACATTTCCTCTCTTTTTTTTTGC
This sequence comes from Callorhinchus milii, assembly GCF_018977255.1. Lineage (NCBI taxonomy): Eukaryota > Metazoa > Chordata > Chondrichthyes > Chimaeriformes > Callorhinchidae > Callorhinchus > Callorhinchus milii. Next base: position 66,701,618 of record NW_024704746.1, read on the forward strand.
AAAAACAGCAATTAAACCTAATTCCTCTGAACTAAAATAATAATTACTTGTGGCATTGCTATTTTAAACTGTAGACGCATTGCACTAATGTGTTTTGAACCAATACAATGGAATACTTGGAACAACTTGCGAATTCTGGCTATTGCAATAATACTGCCTTGTTGGACTTGGGATCAGAATTCCTGAGGCTGTGTCCCTTCTCCTTAATCCCCACCCCAAGTGCCTTGTTTACATTGAGACTCGGTGTCTAATCTGCTCTCTCAATTGTCTTGTGTTGGTACGGATTCAGCTCATTCATGATACAGATTCCTAGTCCAGCTGCTCAACTGCCAAAACTGCAGTGGATCGTAGAATGTATTCACGTCAGCATATGACCATTTTTGCTCACTCAACCTGCGACTGTTGGTGGGACACTGCTGGGCGCAATTGGCTGCTGTGTTTCGCCCACAAAATATACAGTCATTCCACTTTGTAGTATATTGTGTGATGAGGCACTATGCCAAGATAATTATTATCATTAAGTCATGTCAAAACACCCACAAAGCACTTTACTGCAATGACTGTCAAGTAGTGACTTGCTCCAATCAAAATGATGAATTATACAAGGAGGCAGGACATGGTGACTTGTCCCTTCAGTCCAGGTTTACACCAGTTACTTGCAGTGAATAACAACAACACCTTGTATTTATATCGCGCCCCTCACACGGGGCAGTGTCTCGGAGCACTTAACGGTGCCAGAGCCAATGAGAGAGCGGAGGTGACTGTAAGCAATGTCGAAGAGGAAGGTCATCAATCATGATCTAAAAGAAAGGAAGGAAGGAAAAAGGCGGAGGGATTGGGGGTAAGAGTTCCAAAACTTCAGGGCATAGTGGCTGAAAGCTTGGCCACCGATGGTGGAGCGGAGGGGATGAGGAGGTCAGAACAGTGCAACAAATTTGCAAGCGCATTATGAACAAATTGCACTAGAAGCAAGCACGTCATAAGAGGCTGCAGTGCATTTACAATCAGAGTAAATCATGGGTCTGGAGTAACTCTGTGGTACACTTGCCAGTGAATTCATGTGACAGAGCATGACAGTGTGACATAACATAAATACACCTAGTATCTGTTCTGGATGCTTGGATTATTCTCCTCTTCAGATATAAACTCCATCCACTGCAGAACAACACAGGTCTATGGGTGAAGCCTTAGCAAATGCAAGTCAAAACACAGCTTTGCATTTTGTTTTCCGGGAAAAAAACTTCACGGTATCAAATGACATCAGGATTACCACAGCCGGCCATTTATTACCCCCATTTAGATGCTGTGAACTATAAGAAAACATTTAAATTTTAATCTTCAAAAAGGCCATGGTCCATTGAGGCAGTTGTAAATTTCAGGGAGTTGAGCTCTCGGCCATTAAAAACTTTTGGTTAAACAATGACATGCAGTGAGTACCTGTGTGGAAAAAAAAGCTTGAAAGCACAAAGATTAATCAACACAGACCAGTCATGCGTACATCCATTCTGAACCCTTTATTAGTTGCAGCAGCTAAAGGGATTTGCCTCCCAACGACTCAACGAGACAGGTGGCTGTTTCTCTGCTTCTAAGACTACTTAAATTGGGAGATTTATAATCGCTCGACATAGCATTCCAACTCACGTTTCATTTTGGTATTACATCGGAATAGTTTTATACATAACTCGGCAGCAATTTAATTAAGCATTCATGCAAAGCAAATAGTTTGAAAGAGGACATTTCTTCCATTGTTTCACAATAATGCATTATTAATTGCTGTGAAACGATATGTATTGTACGGTGATATAATTCTGCCAAATGAAAGGGCTGGAGGTAACACTGGAGCAGACATTTCACTGATTGGAAAGCCACATCAGCTCAGACAGATGAACGCAGGGATATTGCTTCCATTGTAAAGTGCTATTAAGTGGTCACTTTACGGACTGATGAAAGTGTCTACTTAAGACAAGTGGCTCCTAAATAGAGATACATTTAAGTTAAGTGCACAGAATTACTGTTGTGACTGAGCAAAGTGGTTGTTAATTTCTGCTCCACGGAATGCAAGAAAGGTGTGTGGGTAAAGCCAGGAAGAGAGAGGCAGAAAATGGAACACAACAGCTCAGGTGCCCCAGAATACATCCCACTGTATAAATGCTGAGTGACATTGATAAAGTCAGACAGCAAATCTCTGTGAAGCACTTTGAGAAGTTTCGGTGATATAGCCGCTATATTACACCATTTTTATAAAGTCATCACAATTCTTGGGAAGCCCGTAGAGTAGTGGTCAGCAAGCAAGAAGACCCAGTTTCAATTCCCGCCTTGGTCACTCGATCCACGACTGTTTGTGGGACACTGCTGTACGTAATTGGCTGCCGTGTTTCATAACCAAAATACACAGTCAATCAACTTTACAATATGTATCCTGTGAAGCGCTTTGAGAATTCTCAATGACCTGATTAGGTGCTATATGAAATGCAAGGATTATTATTATTCATTTAGTTTTCAGTACAAAATGAATAATAACAATAATAAGCCAATTACGTTGACAGTAATTGGTACAGATGTAACATAGATCATTCCTGCCACTCCTTTCCTCTCACCACATCTCCCACCCTCCCCAACCCACAATAAAAAGGCACATATTCAAATGAATGTTTGGACCTTGAAAGGGAAACAACAGGAGCTGACTTGTCATGATCCTCCACTCCAGTAACATGTTTGGCAAAGAAAATAACTTTGCATACCTGAGCTAATGTATGCACAAAGTGCCGAAGTCAGGTCAGAATGGCCTGTTTCCACGCTGGATTACTCTATGTACCTCTAAGTAGAATATGGGCACATTTGAGCCACATAGCATTTCACTTTATTGACTCAGTTACAGCAGTAATCATCTGCATCTAGATATCACTTGTTCCACTGCACTTTTAGTGTCAACTGAGTAAATGCTGAGAGTAAATCCAAGCAACGGCTTTGGAAAGTATTCAAAGCCACTGGCTTCAGAATAAATCTGCATTTGCTTGTACAGGGTGACCAACTGCATTTTCTATATGACAGAGGATAAGTCAAACCACAGGAATAAAAAAAAGTTAACCCTTTTTTTTCTTACAATAAATTTTATTTTCTGTTGCAGATGAGTGGAGTGTAACGATGTCTGATACCAGTAACTTCCTCCTCACTCCATCTGTGTTACGCAAGATGTAGCACCGAACATGGCGATGGATCATTATTTGCTATGAAAATGATGGTGCTCACTTATTCACACACACACACACTGATCCTCTGGACGTCTAAATACAGTTAAACAGTTGTACTGAAGACAATGAGGTACTTTCTAAATACAATTATCATGATTCTTCCACATGGTTCAGTTTCTGGTCAGTGTACTGCAGAACTAAAATATGGGGGTAACAGGACTTGGTGATGTTAAACCAAATACTTCTAAAGATGTTTTTATCATTTCCAAACAAGCGTTAAAAATGATTACAGAGCTCGGTTAAACAATAGCAATGGCAATATTTGAAAAAGACTGACAGGCAGGACGGTAGTTATCAGAAGTCTACACAAGAGAGATAATAATAATAATAATCCTTCCATTTGATATAGCGCCTTATCACGTCGTCGAGTAGCCCCAAAGCGCTTCACAGGACACATTTTTATTTGGCCTTGAAGCATTCTGGTAAATTAACCACTACTGTTGGTAGAATCATAGGTATTGCAAGTGAGCAGAGTTTGATGACTCCCGACGGGAGCGATTTACAGCGGGAAATACAAATGTGGCTGCCACATCGAATCGATCTCTCACTGGGGACTAGCTGAACACAGCAGCTAAAAAACTGCAGCAGAAAATGGAGATTGTACGGTCGTCAGCAGGATTTCATTTTGTGTCATTTGAAGTTATTGCAATTTTTCCCCTGACCAACTGCATTTTCTATTTGACAGAGGATAAGTCAAATCACAGATTGTAATATTGCTTTAAAAAAAAACACAGGAATTTAAGAAAAATTAATCTCCGCCAGCACATCTATACAGCATGCAGTGCAGATGGTGGTGGTGGTGGAGGGGGCGGTGGTGAGAACAACTAATAATAATAATAATCCTTGCATTTGATACAGCGCCTTATCATGTCTTTGAGACATCTCGAAACGCTTCACAGAATATACTGTAAAGTGAATTGACTATCTTTTGTGGGCAAAATTAATATACATGGATACGAGTTATTGAAGCTGCACATTGTGGTATGGGTCGCGCGTAGGACTCTGAAATCCGCCACTAGTTTATTAGCTGCCGCACTGGCTCTTCAATAACATTAACAACACTCTTCTGCAATATTACTGAGAGGTTCAATGGACCTGAGAACTTTCTTTCAGGGGTTGGTTTTGGGTGTGAGGAAGAGGGGAGAGAGAGTGGAGTGAAATTCATACTCATCACATTTAAATTGAATCAGACGTGAATCATATAGATCCAACACAGGTCGTTCTGTCTCAACCTTTATTTGTACAACACAATGTACATTTATAGAGGACTTCTCAAAGTGCTTCATACTGTTGGCTTGGTACCTGACTAGTGAACTGAACAAGATTTGGGGGGGGGGGGGTGGTGAAGATGAAAGGAAGCACGATCAAAGAGGTACGCCTTGAGACAGGCTTTGAAAGCGGGGAGAAGTTTGAACGCGAGCACGAGGGTTTGTTGGACAGAAAATCGTCACGTCACCCGAACCCTGCCGATTTGCTGGCACAGCAAATTGCTGTCTCAAATTCATATTTTCCGATTCTGTTTGTGGTGTCTGTACCTGATGTTAATAAGATATCAACTCACTGTCCAATACAATACAATTTGCATTTATAGGCTGGGAGGAAGTTTCAAAGTACTTATTGAAAAGGTGCAGTAAAGTTTGGCTTCTTACATTTAAAATTGCTAATATGCAACTAACTTAATTTGGGATGAGGGTGCTACACACATACGTAGTCTAATGGCTTCCTTTAAGAGCTAAGCATTTCAGTAACTGTTTCCCTGTCCCTCATGGCACGTTCCATAAATGGCACCCACCAAACATGCAATAATAATAATCCCTGTATTTGATATAGCACCTCATCATGTCATTGAGACATCTCGAAGCCCTTCACAGAACATATTGTAAAGTGGATTGACTGTGTACTTTGCGTAGTTGCATTCTGAACGATAGAAAAATGTCACAAACACCCCCACAAATTAGCGAGACGCTTGGAAATCACGATTTATAACAAGAGACAAATGACAGCTCCGTGTCCGACACAAGGCAAGTCTCTTCAGGGCCACTGTTGGGAGATAGTTTACAGTGGGTATGAAAGCAAGCAGCGCATACAGTCACCAAGGGAACGGTTTTAACTATCGGACAGAAGCCTGTCTGGAGAGAGCGAGAGAGAGAAAGAGAGGAAGAGAGAGAGAGAAAAACACCTGCACACATAAGACTGGGTCTAAACTTTCTCATTTGACGAAATCATTTACATTTCTATGAGATAAGCTATGACCTGCCCGGGGTGAGATGTGTAATGTGACAATGGCTGCCTGTCGCTTAGTAACTACGAGGCGACGTCACACTCTACGCTCCTGTTCTGTTGTCACCGTCGATCCAGCAGCTGTGTGCACAACAGTGCCTGTTTATCAGTGATACAGGTAGCACCAGTCACACAGCGATCTGACCCATCATCAGCTGTTCCTGTGTCGTTCTGCTCCCCTCAACATTTCCGAAGGCAAAGGGTAAAATCGACAATCACTTGGTTCTCAGGTGATCAGGTTTGCGACATAGCAGAGGGCGCAAACTCTCCCCCACCCCTCCCACTCCCCGGCATCTCAGCCTTTAAGACGGTGGTAGTGAACATGTGGCCTACAGGCTGTCAAGACGTGTCCCCCCCACCCCCCACCAAAGCATTTGCACGAGTCTAGGTAGTGTGTTTTCAGTTTTCTCTTGATTGCATATTTCTTGCTTTTACGGCATAAATAAAAAGATATTCAATCGAGAAAATTGATTTTGTTGGTCGACCATGAAGGTTGGCCACCACCGCTTTAAGACCACAATCTTAAATTTTATTAACGTGCAGAATTTTTCATGGAAAATTCTTACACATGGAACTCCGCTTTTGTTTTGACTTTGTCAGTCATCCCCCCACCCCTTCCCCACCACAGCACAAATTGGTCATTCTCATCATGGCACTTTGTGGGACATTGCTGAAACACTACCACGTTCGCCCACAAAATACACAGTCACTACACTTCGCAGTAAATCCTGTGAAGCCCTTTGGGACATCCTCCTACTGTTAAAGGCAGTGCATACTCTGCATTACAGATTTAATGATCTGCATATGACGATCATTAAATGCAATAATAGTCTGCATTTAATGAACATTAAATGTAGACCATTATTGTTATTACAGAAATGGAATTCAAGAATTTCCCAAAATCCTGCACAATCTTCATACTGAATTGAGGCTAAGACCAGGAGAAATTTCAGGCTGCAGAATTTGAACAGTATTTAAAAATATTTATCTGGCAAAGTACACGCCTATCCCTCCCTAAAATTATTATTTCACTGCAATTATTATTCTACTGATCAAGGCTGTTTAACTGTTTCTTTTGTTTGTTTAAAGCAGCTTTGAGTAGGAAATTGTTACACTGTAAATCGGTCGGTATTTAGCGTCCGTTTCAAGCCAGATGTTGAAACATTTATGAGAAAAGTCAACTTTCTTCCTCAATTTGTTCGCTTTGTTATTTTTACTTGACCAGCCAAAAATAAATAGCAGATTTCCAAGATTTTGGCAGTGCGCACACTGCTTTTGCAGATTTCACACATTTATCAAGAGGATATAATTAAGTGGTCAATGACACACATAATAATAATCCTTGCATTTGACTGAGACATCTCAAAGGGCTTCACAGTATATACTGTAAAGTGGAATGACTGTATTTTGTGGGCGAAATAGTTGACACCAGTAACAAAATACAGTCATTGCGCTGCACAGCAAATCCTGTGATGCACATTGAGACATCCTCCTGTAGTGAAAGGCGCTATGTCACAGTGGATAAAGCACATTTCACGACAGGAGGACATTTCAAGGCACTTCAAAGGACATACTGTAAATTGTGATGATTGTGTATTTTGTAGGCAAATGCAGCCAATTTGCAAACGATATCCCACAAACAGCCACGACGTACGTGAATGACCCTTCTCTTTTTGAACAATGCTATGGGATCTTTAACATCCACTTCAATAGGCAGATGAGGCCTCGGTTTAACATCTCATCCGAATGGCATCAAACCCCCAACACTGCACTGGAATGTCAACTTAGCCTTTATGGGTTCAAGGTCCAGACTTAGGGGCTTTAACCCACAAGCTTCTGATTCAGAGGCGAGAGTGCTACCTACTGAACGGGGCTGATACCTAAATTGTATTAACAAGATCACGGCTTGAGGAAAAGCTAGAATAAGCTAGACATGGAGAAAAACAGCTACCAAAGACTACCGGAGACCTACTTTACTGGGTTACAAAGGGTTCAAGAACAGCTAAAACTTAAATGGTCATACACAAACAGATGGGCGTTGACACAAATGAAAGGACTTGTTACTTTTGGAACTGAATGGAATTGCAAACATGAAACTGAATAGCTCCAATAATTGGAGCGCACATTACTGGGAGGAAAGCAAAAAATGTAAACACTTTTTGATTCCACTTTCCCTTAAAGTGCGTGTGAAGGACACAGTCACATCTCTAAGCCCTGGTGAGCTGTGCACATTCCTTTGCAATAAAGCAATTTTCGTTCCCTTTGCAAAAACAAACCCAAGAAATCATTAGCAAATTGGACTTGTGTTGAATCCCGACTCAGAGCAATTCACAGAGTGGAAACTAAAGCAAGGTGGGAAATAGAGGTATCAAAGTCCACCAAAGGCATGGTCGAAAAGCTACCTAGCTTATAAAGGATTTTGTTAACAGGGAAAGCAAAGATAATAATATTAATCTTTGCAATTGATATAGTGCCTTATCATGTCGTTGAGATGGCTCAAATATAGACTGTAAATACACTGTAAAGTGAATATACTGTAAAGTGAATTGACTGTGTATTTTGGGGCAAAACTCATCAGTCAGTTGTGCACAGCAGTGTCCTACAAATAGTTGTGGATTGAGTGACCAATTTTTTTTAAAAAAAGGGATTAACACTCTCAGAAAGCGATCCGCCAATCCCCTAACAACTAGGTTCCCACTTACTGCTTGGTAAATAGAGCCGTGTGGAGTAAGGAAACTTGCCTAAGTTTCACCTAAGGGAATCAAACCCGGGTCCTCTCTCGCTTGCGAGGCGAGTGCTCTAACCACTACGCTACAGGACTCCACGATGAAGGACTTGAGTCAGAGGAAGGTGAGGGAGTCTCGTGGCTGAAAGATTGGCTCGTACGGATGATGGGGTGTAAATCAGTCCAAACAAGACAGGTGGCCAGGATGACCAGGGCAAGACTAAACACAGCAAGAGAACATCCTTGTGGTGAACAAACATTCTCTCTTATCTAATCAGTTCTATTAAGCAAACACTGAAGAACGGGATGGAGAATGAATTGGCTGCTGAGTAAATGTTTCCTTTGAACAAACAGTCGCCCTGATATACAGAACCACTAAACAAGTCGGCACAGACACTGGCACCTGGTAACATTTACCAGCAGCTCAAACAGAGATTGGCAAGATGCAAAGGTTCCAGGTCATTTTATCATTTGCTGAGTATTAATTCAAGGCTCTGATTTTACATCTTAAACAAAACACAAAAGGGACAATGGAAGAAACATTAACAGCCCTCTTCCCTCCCCATGAAATTAAGATTGTAAATGCCAAGCGTAGCAGTTTGATTTCTAAATTTTGAAGATAGCTGAGACAGCAGCATCCTCACAATAGTTACTCAACACCATTGAAGATCACAGGCATAATAATAATCCTTGCATTTGATATAGCCACTTATCACGGCATTGAGACATTACAAAGCGCTTCACAGAATATACTGTAAACTGAATTGACTGTATATTTTGTAAGCGAAACGTGGCACCGCAGTGTCCTACAAACAATCAGGGATTGAGTGACCAAATTACTATTATTATTTTTTTGAGAGATTACTACCCCTGGAAAGCAATTACCTGTGAATTTTGGAGCCATAAGCCCTATATCAAATGCAAGGCTGATTTGATATTACAAGTACATTGAAAGTCAGCCACAGAATGGTGCCGAGTAAATCTGGTTGGAAAGAGCTAGTTCTTCAGTTTCACTGAAGGCCACATCCCAAAGGAAATCCAGGAGAGAGAGAAAACAATACACAGACGTGTTCTACAAGAGTACATTTGGAATTCAGATTGCTTAAGTCAATTACAAAGGAGGAAATGCTCTCTCGGCATGTGAAGTTAGAATCTCAGCCCTAATCCTGACCAAAATCAAGGAGCAAACTTGATACAAAGCACAATAAATTTGGCTTGCATTGATCCCAAACCGCTTATCTGTGCAAATGAAACAGTCTCTTTAAATGATGTGGACTTTGCACCAAAGAAATATTGAAGTCTACAAAAACTGATAGCCTCCAGTGAGTGAAACGTGGGGAGATAACGGCCGTGTAGATAATATTGGAAGGCTATATCTGCAGCAATATCAGCGGGGAGATGGAAAACTATTGTGAAATTGATCTACCTCGCTTACAAAAACAATTGGGACAGGACTAAGAGGCATTTGCATATTAGTCTCCTGAAATGGGGAAATAATTCACTGGAGATCCTCAGATAAAACATTACAGCAACATATCCTCTTCATTCGGAACAAAATGCAGACAGCTCCATTTCATTATTCTTTATTCTGGATTGCAGGGCAAGACGATATGCTGGTGCCACAGTGGAAATAGTATGGCAGGTGGGGGGAGGGTGGAGAGAAACTACCCCACAATAGGAGCCTAAGCTATTGTTTTCCACCCCCACCCATTCAAATAATAACGCTTGCATTTGTTAAAGCGCCTTATCACATCTTCGAGACGACTCAAAGCACTTCACAGAATATGCCGTTAAGTGAATTGACTGTATATTTTGTGGGCCAAACACGGCAGCCAATTGCGCACAGCAGCGTCCCACAAACAGTCGTGGATTGAGTGACCAAATCTATCCCAGTCACACAACCGAAATGACAGAGAAATATTCACTTGGCCTCTGCTCAATAAATCTGCTCTGTGTGCTTTATATGATTAAAGATGTTATAATTCCAAACCAAATAATGCTGGGCCGAATGGGCCTGTGCTCGCCTATTTTTGCTGCTGTCCTGGATGGCTGCATTCAATCTTTTTAGTTGGGTTTTTAGTCAACTCAACTCGCTCTCTCTCATTAGGCAAAAGAACCAGAGAGGAGATGAGGAGAANTTTTTTTACACACAGCGAGTTGTTACGATCTAAAAGGCTGGTGGAAGTAGCTTCGATTATAGCTTTCAAAAGAGAATTGGATATATACTTGAAAATAAAAGAACTGCAAAGATATGGGTAAAGAGCAGTGAAGTGGGCGTAGTTGGACAGCTCTTTCAAAGAGCCGGGACAGGGAAGATGGGCTGAATGGCCTCCTTCTGTGCTGTAGGATTCTATGATTCTATGATCACACGAGGGAAAGTTCCATTCCCAGCTTTAATTTTTAACTCATTCTGACACCAAGCTTTGTCCTTCAATACCAGCACCAGGAATCGGAGAGTGCTGACAATTCACTGGTCTTCACTCATCCATCAGCAAGTCTCACACACAGCCATGAAGCAAACAGCCACCGGTGTCAAACTGGGCTACGTGCTCAAGTCTTGACTCAGGACTTGAACCCCTCGTGATGAGATAATCTTCAGATGAGATGTTCAACCGAGGACCCGTGTGTGCCTATTCAGGTTGAGGTTAAAGATCTCATGGCACTAATCGAAAAGTGAAGAGAGTTTTTATACTCAATGAAAATCTCACAAATAAAATCATTCATTCACTTTAGGACAGTCTTTAAAAACATTGCTGCACGCAAACAGGCTTGTTTGCCCAGAAGAATTGTTGGGGGAAGAGACAAATTGTTGGGGGCAAGAGCTAAATTGTCAAGCGGAGATGCTATCTTTTGGAAGGAGTAAAATTGGGGTCTGACCTGCCTGATGGTATTCAAAAAGAGAAGGAATGGAGATTCTACTGATTAAATTGGTCATTCACTTCATGGCTGTTTGTGGGACCTGGTGCTATGCTCAAATTGTCTGCCTCACTCACCTACAAAACACACAAACACTGCATTTTTACAGTAAATCCACTTTATCAACGTGCTAAGTCGCTATATTAAATGCAAGGATAATATTATTATTCTACTGGGGTTCTGGCCAACAATCCTCCAATCAAACGGTTATTCACCTGATGGTTGTTAGTGGGATCTTACTGGCCCAAATTGACTGCCGTGTTCACCTACAAATATGTGACGGTGAAGCACTTTGAGACATTTCATTACGATAAGGCGCTACATGATTGAAATTTCTTGCTTGCTATTTGCAACGTCTTTGGAAACAGCAACTCATAAGACTTGAACATATATATATATATATATATACTGGCTACTTAAAGCAGCAATACAAGTGCAGCTAATTTTCAGGGAATCATTAAGAATGCAAAGATAGCTTTTGGCAAGCAAAACAATTGAGAAGTATGAAAAAGAAACGGGTTGACAGTCTGGCCAGCGATTTTGTGATAACGCAATTATAGTGAAGAAATTCCACTCGTGATAGACATCGCCCACGATATTCTACCCAGAATTGAAGCACAAAATTACAGGATTGTTCATCATTTCAGAATTTAGACCACGCAGATAAGAGTGCAAAGGGCTTTTCCCCATCTTTTACCATCCTAAGTTCCTACATGATGCGAAACACGCATCAGGTACAAAGGCAGATTTTACTCCAAATATGCCAAACCAAATTCAAACCAAATCTATGCTGAACAACAGAAATTTTGATTTTCTAAAAAACAATTTCAAGAAAAAGCATAATAATGATCCTTGATATTTGATATAGTGCTTTATCGCATCTCCGAGACGTCTCAAAGCGTCTCATTTCCTTCCGAAACAGCCATTCGAACACAGATCTCTGATGGTATATCTAACAGTTAGGTGGGGACAAGCTTGCATTATTTATAGCTTAGAAATATTGCCCTACCCCCCAAAAAAAACCTTAAAGAGGATTAAAGATTCTTTGCTTTACAGGTAGCAGTGATAATAAGCAAAGGGACATCAGAGCGTAGTAATGTACTTCAATGATACATGGACATATTCCAGTCCAACACAAATAAGTCTTTCAAGAATAAAGACATCTGCAGCAGACTTCTCTGTTAGCTGCTGAACAATGATGGTCAGAACACTGGTTAGACAGTGCCACCCAATGGAGATAATTGAGGGCTACTCATTGTCACATCTATAAGGAACTTATAAGGGATGTATAAGTGACACATTTAAAAAAGAAATGTCCACGTTATTTAGATTGGATTCCGCACACAGAGTTTGGAAGTTCTGTTTTACAATTCATCCTTTAAGTTAAATTGATTGGCAAGAAGAAAAACCTGCTTATAGCTTGTTATATTCTCCTCAAATTCATGTTTAGGGACATCTGCAGAGTGCAAGGAAAGCCACGCTGGGGCCAAATGGCTGTCTCCTGTGCTGTAAAGATCTATGAATCTACAGTTCTTTAACTGTCTATTATTAACGAGCACAGAATATGGGGAGGGGGGAGGGAATGAGCATTAATATTCCAGATGTTGACCAATGGCACAATTTTAGAAGTGGAAAAATGGCAACATAGCATCTGAGAAGGAAATGGTAATTATGACAATTATAAACGTCCCTCTACACTTAGCCATCAACTGCATTCCATGCATTTCCAACCAAGTAAACAGTTTTTAAAACTGGTCATTCTTGTGACTGTTTGTGGGACGTTGATGTGCGAAAATTGGCTGCCGCAATACCTGTAAACATAGTACCATTACACTTTACAGTAAATCCTGTGAAACGCTTTGAGACGTTTCGAGGACGCAATAAGGCCACAGTATAAAATGCAAGAATAATTATGGCTGTCAGTGCAGTGGGAGTCTTTACTTTGTGGTGCTTTTACAAAGACTGGTAAGGTTGGACTGCAGTGCAGCAAAGTCTGTTTTCTGATGTGACACACTGGGTAAGACGCACAATGCAAAGTCAAGGAGGAAACATGGACAGGTCGGTCACTCTGGGCTGGTCTCTCACACCATCTGGTGGCTGGTTATTGGCATGGCCGAGAGGAGGTCACTTCAGGCCACTTTCTCAACCAATTGGCCAGCCATTTTCAATAGTAATTTTCCATTAACTGCGCAAAAGGGAATTGTTTGCAGTTTGCAAGCATCCGCCTCTGCTAAGTGCAAGTCACAATTCAACAGGAAACAAATAACCTTTCGATATACTGCAATATACTCAATTAATTTAAAAAAAGGTCGCACTTAAAAGAAGAGAACAAAAAGCAGAGAACGAGCAGTACTTTAGGAATTACAGTGCATGGTAGATTTACTTCTCTTAATGCTGTTATTTCTGAGCTGTACAACATAAAATGTATGGTACTGCAAATTCCATCCCTTTTAATTTAAATAGTTCCAAGTGGAATCCTGGAGGTCAGTGGTTAGCTTAGGTTCGATTCCCAGGCGGGACGAAACCTTAGGCAAGTTTCCTTACTCCACATGCCTCTGTTTACCTAAGTAGGAACCCGGTTGTTAGTCGATTGGCGGATCACTTTTCAAGGGATAATAATCTTTTAAAAAATTGGTCACTCAATCCACGACTGTTTGTGGGACACTGCTGTGCGCAATTGGCTGCCACGTTTTGCCCACAAAATATACAGTCAATTCACTTTACAGACTATTCTGTGAAGCGCTTTTGAGACGTCACAAAGGCATGATAAGGCGCTGTGTCAAATGCAAGGGTTATTATGTTATTATATGAATACGGTATTTAAATAGAATAGGGCTTTGTGGTCATTGCTATGCCGGATGAAAGTATTGCCTTCAATCACCGCTTGGCAATCCTACTGCCAAAAAGGCAGCTTCTTTTGCATAATTCCAAGTTCACATTCGCAAAGGATGCAGCATGTTAACAAGCACTAACGATAGCGCTTAAAACAAGGGGTGGATAGACAGGTCTCCTCACATCCATTGGATAAAGAAGTCACACTGAAAAAACATGATCTACAATCTTATAGATAAGCCGACCTATTTTCCATCGCCGCAAAATTCTGGCAACAGTTCCAAGAGTATTTGCACAACAATGCTTCTCTAATTCAGGCAAACGAAAGCACTTATCTTTCCCACTAACAGTCTCCCTCTTTGCATGTCGCCCTGAACACAACAGCATCAATTAGGCGGCAGTAACACCGCTAATGATACCTAACGATTTACTTATAAACAATGGCAAAGAAGCGCTGAGGTTTAAAGGGCTTTGACAGATATCGCACAGGCCTTTTCTGCGTCTAACCCTTCCAGGCATTTGCAATTCTTTTTCGTTTACGCTGCTCTTTTGGGACAATACACTTATTGATATTTATTTTACACAAGAGCTATACTATTAAAGTGCTATTAAAATGCAAATTGTTATTATTCAAACTGAATTTTGGTTTCATCTGCAAGTTAAATTTAAACGAGCCGATTCCCTGAGAAATTGATGGATGAAGTAATTTTCCTCCCGGAGAAAATTTAGTAGTCTCGATCTCAGAACAAAATAGCATTGGTGGTGTGCGGAAATTGGCTGCTGGGTTCAACTGCAAAACAGTCACTACGCTTTATAGTAAATACTGTGAAGCACTTTGAAGCAATGACTTGTTAACGCGCTGTATCAAATACAAGGATTACCTATTATTGGTGCAGACAATCTGTTGCCAGTTAAACACATCACAGATAGGGGTAGAATAAAAGGCTTGATTGACATTGCGCATCGAGTAAATTCATACTTTTTCTAAAAATCTGAAACGCACAGAAACCGCTGCAAAATTGTGTCTCGTCAACATCCTAAGTGCAGGTTCGCTTGGCAGCAATCTGCCACATGTTGTATGGCTCCCCCCTCCCCCTCAGCTCGGTGTCGGGCTCTGCCAGTGTCAATCGCTCTGGGACGCTATTCTGTGTGAGGGGCACGATATGAATGCAAGGATGTCATGGCACAAAGACGGGCAAAAAGAAAAAGAACTGGATGCAGAAAACAGCAGCAGAATTAACATGCACCAATTTAATGTTCTGCAGCCCCGACAAGGAGGTATGTGTCAAGAGAGGGGAATGTACCTTCTTAAAAGCAGCAGTCGCTGTGCATTAAATGATACCTAATAGGCTTGAAGGAGAGTGAAGGAAACTGACATAGGGAGCGACAGACCAGGCTTAAAAAGCTTCGAGCCAGTTTCTGCTCAATGGTGAACCCTGGCTAGTGGAAAAGAGGTTTCATTTTGAGTTGAGGCGTGGGCTCCAGCTGAGAGGACCCCACCTATCAGGAAACGCAGACTATTTACTGTTCTGTCACAGGGCAGAGAGAGCAGGAGTCCTATCCTGTTCGTTTTAAATTCAAGCCAGCCGTTTTCTTTCCTTAAAGCGCACTCAAGGCGGGAGGAAATGAAAAGCGATCCTTCCTGAGTTCATGTGGGCACTGGAAGTTCCTGCACGTCTCACTCAATTGCCGGTTGGTCGTGAACTATTATTTCCTGTCAACCTTTCTTAATAGTGTGTGACAGGGCTAATTGGTCCTGTGCAAAAGGAATGGAAGGAAACTTGTAGGGGTCCTGAGCAGCTCAAGCTCGTAGGCCATTTTGCCCAAGATGATTAACAACCAGGGCCTTTTCAACCCGGGACCTCCTACGCAAACAAAAAAAATCATTTCCCAGAATGTTTCATTCTTAAAATGTATTCAGGTTTTCCCAACTGTGACCATTATTAAACACAAACATTTTCACTACGAGTTTCTATACTTTATATTTTATACCACGAGTCAGTTGTAAATTGACGCAGAGCCCCCAGAATATAATTAAAACGGAATTAAATGGGAGTCGGGTGGCGTATTGGTTAGAGTACTCTAACACTGGTAAGCAAGAGGACCCAGGTTCAATTCCCGGGAGGAGCAACACCTTAGTCAAGTTTCTTTACTCCATACGCCTCTGTTCACCCAGCAGTAAGCAGAAACCCAGTTGTTAGTTGATTGGCAGATCTCTTTCTGGGGGTAATAATCTCTTCAAAAAAATTTGATCCCTCAATCCAGGACTGTTTGTGCGACACTGCTGTGCGCAATTGGCTGCCACATTTCGCCCACAAAATATAGGTAATTCACTTTACAGCATATTCTGTGAAGAGCTTTGAGACGTCTCAACCAGGTGATAAGGCGCTATATTAAATGCAAGGTTTATTATTATTAATTATTATTAATTAGGTGGATGCTTGAAAAGAATGGGTGAAAGGATGCAGGGAGAGGTTGCTTATATGGAGAAAAGCACCAGCGTTGGCTCGATTGACCCATTCATTTGCTGCGACATCCATGGCGTACTTTTAATTTCCAGAAAGATAGGGCATTAATGGTATCCCTCAGTGTTAGGAATAACAATTACGTAGCTGGCAAACTCGACTTAAGATCGTCCGTGGATAAGAAGCTCTTTATAAATTTACTTCACACATCACATGGGCTTTGACGCAAGCTCAGGAATTAGTTAACCTTGTCTGGTAAATTCAGGGCTGGCACAGGTCTTTGCATTGAAGAAACGCTGAGCGCTACTCCAGTCACAGGGGAAAAATTTGAAGATCCATATATAAACCTATTAAAAATAATCTTCAGACACTCAAAAGATGATCTGTAATAGGTTTAACAAATGTATTTTGTATTAAAAAAAAGGACAAATTGGATTTAAATAATAGAAGGGTTTGGCAAAATAGGGTAACGGGCAAACAGAGAGGCCATGAGATATCAGAGCTGTGGTGACTCCATCGGAATTACAGCCCCAGCAAGTCGATGTCTTCACAGAATGGCTTCACAAAAAATAAACTGTCTTGTAACTTGGGAGTCCCATAGCGCAGTGGTTAGCCCGCTCGCTTTGCAAGTGAGGGGACCCGGGTTCGATTCCCAGGCAGGGCGAAACGTTAGGCAGGTTTCCTTATTCCACATGCCTTTGGTTTACCTAGCAGTAAGTAGGAACCCAGTTGTTCGTCGATTGGCGAATTGCTTTCTGGGGGTAATAATTCCTAAAAAAAACCGACTATTTGTGGGACACTGCCTTGCACAATTGGCTGCCGCGTTTCGCCAACAATATACACATTCAATTCACTTTACAATATATTCTGTGAAGTGCTTTGAGACATCTGAAGGACGTGATAAGGCAGTATATCAAATGCAAGTATTATTATTAACTTGGAATTACTTGGATTCCCAGAGTCAATCGGCAAGCCACTTCTTCCCATCTCTCCTATTGAATGTGAACTGAGGTTTTACTTAATCTAATGTACTTTTTCTCTATTTTCAATCAATAGTGAGCCTTACGTCTTAACAAACAATAGGTATGTTTGGAATTTTGTCAATTCTAAGACAAGAGCGCCACCTGCCGGACCTCAACTGCTAAAGCATCCAGTTTTAAATTTAAATCCGGCTTTAACAACGGCTTGAAAACTAAACATTTTCGATAATAATAATCCTTGCATTTGATAGAACGTCTTATCACGTCATTGAAATGTCTCAACGCGCTTCGCAGTTAACTGACTATATTTTTTGTGTATTTTGTGGGCAAATATATTCAGCCGATTGCGCACAGCGGTGTCCCACAAACAGTTATGGATTGAGTGACCCAAATATTAGAAAATTGAAGACAAACTTAGATTTTGCAGGAGCTGCAAAGTCTTTGTTACCAAACCCATCTCAGAATTAAATGATTGCCCTGGTATGTATACAATTGTTCAAAAAGAAAGACTTTGGGTCTCCTCCTGACATGAACGGCACTATGCAAATTCAACTATTATTATAATTATTATTATTAAAAATAGGATAATGCAAAACAGCTCAGGTTGTATTTTTTTAAAAGGTAACTATCTTTTATGTTAATCTGCAGTACTGACTTGAGTAATTGTGAATTTTGTCTGGTTATTTTCCCTTCACAGTAAGACACGGTGTTGAAATTCGTTGAGGGTGGGTAGAGGATAGTGGGAGGTAAGTGGATACGGGGTTTGCCTTTGTGGTGCAAAAACGAGGGATCGTTAGCAGAAAAAAACTGTCCTGAGTTAAAAGTTTTCAAATAGGTTTACTTTTCTGGCTCATCAATATCACTGCTAATAATAAATCCTTGCATTTGATATAGCACCTTATCACATTGTTGTGATGTCTCAAAAAGCGCTTCACAGAATATAAAGTTATACTTTTGTGAGCGAGACACGGCAGCCAATTGCGCACAGCAGTGTCCCACAAACAGTCGTGGATTGAGAGACTAAATGAATGCACATATTAACTGCAGCCCATGCAGATATTGGCATTAAATACCACTCTGTCATCGCTGGTTTGGTTATGTTTCACACTATAACCCTTAGCTCCCAAATTTAGGGGTTCCTCCATTCTAAAACCGATGAGGCAGCACCTTTGAGAGAACAACTCTGTTGCAGCCCTTTAGGTTGAGGAGTCCCATAGCGTAGTGGCTGGTGCACTCACCTCGCAAGTGAGAAGACCCAGGTTCAATTCCCGGTCTGGGTGAAACGTTGGGCAAGTTTCCTTACTCCACACGCCTGTTTACCAAGCAGTACATAGGAACCGGGTTGTTAGTCGATTGGCGGATAACCCCTCCAAAAAAAAAAAATTGTAAATGACTTATCCAAGACTGTGGCACGCTCTGTGCAATTGGCTGCTGCATTTCACCCACAAAATACACAGTCAATCCACTTCACAGTATATTAAGAACATAAGAACATAAGAATTAGGAGCAGGAGTAGGCCATTCGGCCCCTCGAGCCTGTGCCCCGCCATTCGATAAGATCATGGCTGATCTTCAGACCTATCTCTAATTACCTGCCCTGTCCCCATATCCCCTAATCCCTCTATTTTTTTAAAAATCTATCAGTCTCAGCCTTGAAGATGTTCAAGGACTGAGCATCTACAGCCTTCTGGGGTATGAATTCCATAAATTCACTACCCTCTGAGTGAAGAAATGTTTCCTCAACTATGTTCTAAAAGGCTGACCCTTAATTTTAAAACTGTGACCCCTGGTTATAGATTCTCCTACTTTATCAGCCCTTTAACAATCTTATATGTTTCAATAAGATCTCCCCTAATTCTTCTGTACTCTGGAGAATACAGCCCTAGTTTATTCAGCCTATCCTCATAGGTCAGGCCCTCATCCCAGGAACTAACCAGTAAATCTCCGCTGCACCCCCTCGAGGGTAAGTATGTCCTTTTTTAAATAAGGAGACCAAAACTGCACACAATACTCCAGGTGCGGTCTCACTAAGGCCCTATACAGTTGCAGCAAGACTTCCCTACTCTTGTACGCTAAACCTTTTGCAATGAACGCTAACTGCCGTTCGCCTTCTTAGTCGCTGCTGCACCTGCAAACTAACTTTTTGAGACTGGTGTACAAGGACACCCAAATCGCTCTGAACACTAACACTATCTAATCTCTCCCCCTCTAGAAAATAATCTTTTTTTTTATTTTTTCTACCTAGGTGATTAACCTCACACTTCCCCACATTAAATTCCATCTGCCACCGACTCGCCCACTCCCCTCGCCTATCTATATCCCATTGCAATCTTTTTGCATCATCCTCAGAGCTTATTCTCCCACCGAGTTTAGTGTCATCCGCAAATTTAGATACGTTACATTCAATGTCCTCGTCCAGATCATTGATGTAAATTGTAAATGGCTGAGGCCCAAGCACTGATCCTTGTGGCACTCCACTAGTCACATCCTGCCAATTCGAGAATAACCCGTTTATCCCTACTCTCTGTTTTCTACCCGTTAGCCACTCTTCAATCCATGCTAATATGTTCCCATTAATCCCGTGGGCCTTAACCTTGTGCAGTAGCCTTTTGTGTGGCACTTTGTCAAATGCCTTTTTAAAATCAAAATATACTACACCTACTGGTTCCCCCCTATCTAACCTGCAGATACATCTTCAAAAAACTCTAAAAGATTAGTTAAGCGTGACTTCTCCTTTGTAAAGCCATGTTGACTCTGCCTAATCTCGTTATGGTTTTCGAGAAATCCCATAATGATATCTTTAATTAAGGACTCAAGAATTTTCTCTACCACTGATGTCATCACTGATATTCTGTGAAGCGCTTTGAGATGTCTCAACAAGTAATAAAGCGCTGTATCAAATGCAAGCATTATTATTTTTATTATGATATCATAACTCGAGGATGAGTAGGTTGGACCCTGTGTCAAGGCATCAATTACTAACCTACACACACGCATGTGTCTAATTTTCAGTGATATAGTAACCGCCACAAAAGGGAGTTTATTCTATCACGATCGTGTGCAAAACACAGTTGTGGTATAAAACATGAATTAAATAAATGGATCTCTCTCTCTCTCAAACTGATCAATAAATACAATGCTCACCCTAGCAACAGACGCCAGTTCTTTAAAATCTAAACAAAGAAACGTCTTTTAAACACAGGGGCTACAAACGTGAAAATGTACTTGCGCTGTGAAGAACCAGGCACAATGTTCACGTAGAATATCACATTTTATTTTAAGTGAAGGGCGACAGTGACCTGGGAATTTGAGACAATTCTCTCCTCAGCCCGATATTACCAGTCGCCACATTCCCATCTGCTGCAGTTTAACCGTTTCACCTTTCCCGCCCACCCCATCCACTTTAAACAATCTCGAGAGTATCTCGTTCACAAACCGCAAACATATTTTGCAATGGTCTTCGCGAGACTCTGTAATTCAATGATAAATAGTAATTCAAATAAAATCATATTTGTCTTAAACCTCAAACCTGTGATTGATATGTTAAAGAACTTTGAATTTCTGTTTAATCTGCTGCTTTGTCACAAGGCAAGTTAAGGATTACAAGTGGTTCTGGTTTCCTTATCTAGAATCCGAAGTGTGTTCTGCAGAGGCCAAGAATTTGAAATGGATTAGAGCCATTTGTACTCTATCTGAAGCATAGTGGTTAGCGCGCTCACCTCGCAAGCGAGAGAACCCAGGTTCAATTCTTGGCAGGACGAAATCTTAGGCAAGTTTCCTTACTCCACACGTCTCTGCTTACCTCGCAGTAAGTAGGAACTTGGTTGTTAGTCGATTGGCAGATCGCTTTCCAGGGGTAACAGAGAAGGGAAAGAGAGTTGATTTGGGCCAAACACCGCATTATAAAGTACCACGTGAGACCTTAGGGAAGGAAAGGCGGTAAAGGGATCCATGGCTGGAATAGCCACAATTCTAATGCAGTGAAAGTGCATCAATCCATTAAAACACGGTTTATATAGTTGATTCCAATTAACGGGCACATCTTCTCACATCCCAGCTAATTCCCGATGTATACACCAAGGGCACGCAATTTCATTTTGATGGGGTCAGGAGGCTAAGAGAAAAATCTCTCTTGGATCCCATGATCAATCAGTGTTGCCACAATTGCTATACCGGCTCCTATTAATGAATTCCTTAAGCACAATGCAACGCTGAGCCCAGCAATGGAAATACACTGTGAGGAATAATTCACACGGCTTTCCACTGCTCGGGGCTGTGTAAAGTAAATGGAAACTGTGAAATTAAGTTCAACGGTTTATACATAACAGATAAATCAGACCCTACAGAAATCTTTGGACCCCAAATTTATGCACCCCCCCCCCCACTCCTACCACACCACCATGCTTATATACTAAAAATACTTGCCGTTTAGGGTTGATGGACGAAAAATATGGGGATGCAAGCTGAATGCTCGCAAAACGTAATGCAAAGCTTCCTATAAAGAATGGAGTCCCGAAGCATAGTGGTTCGATTCCCAGGCGGGGCGAAACTTTAGGCAAGATTCTTATGTTATAATGCTCTATACCAAAAGCAAGGATTATTATTATTGTCCCCCTACCCTCCCTGCTCAATGTCCAACACAGTCTTGAGTCAATTTGAGATGTAACTCTGGAGCATAAGATGTAACCGTTACAATTAAGTCTGCACTGAGTCTTCAAAGGAGCCACTCATCCGAGGCTGTAGTGACAGTACTCTATACAGCAGTTGTAGTTGACTCATGTACGAGGGAAACTGAAAATATTCAGGCTTCGGGCACCAATGCAAGGAATAAACAAAGCCCAATAACTCTGCCCGCCTTCTAGATCAGATTCCTGAACAAATCACTACAAGCTCAGCCACCGCAATCTGATAAACCTTTGGCTTCACAATCCTCAAATGTGATCAGCTTTTCAAGAGCTGCTGCAAAGTTTGCAGATAAGTTTATAGATAAGTTTCTGGGCTTTTGATGGTCTATCGTATACACATACAGTGGTGGAGGCTCTGTTGGAGGTGGGGTGGTGGTGGGGGTGTGGGGTGATCCTGCACGCTTGTCTGTGTGTGTGTGTCTTTGTGTGTGTGTCTGCCTTTGTGTGTGTATATATGTGTGCATGTGTGTGCGCACGTGTGTGTCTAGAGCTATTTCTTTCAATGAAAAAAACATAGATCAGACTATCCATATCCTGTCAGATGGATTGCTTTTGCATCTGAGAACATTTCTCATAGTTTTAGACTCATGGCATTTTCTTAACATCTAACAACGCAGCATTGCGGAAAACCTTTGAATTTTGGAAAACTATTTGACATAGTTAAGAGGAAGCTTGACACATATATGAGGGAGAATGCTGTAATGCCCAGAGACAAGCTTTACCTACCGCAGGTTTTAGAAGAGTTTACGTCCACAAATACATTATTGTTGCTATTTTAAAAAGCTTTGCCGACAACTAAACCTCAGCCTTACAGACTATTCTCTCATCTAGAGCTCTCAATTCTTCAGACGCTGGCTATACTTTAGCCTGGCTCCGGCCTCCTGCTTTGGCCCTCGTGCCTTCAGTTCTACCATCAGGTATCGACAAACGTTTATGCTGCCCTCAGAATAAAGCCTCTGTAAAGCTTGCATAAGTCTGAGCTGTATAAATCGTATAATCGCCTAAGTCGTACATCTACCCAACTGATATGACTTATGTGAGGTTTACTGTATTTTACAAAGAGCCATTCCAACACCTTACATCTATCTCAATGCTCACCTTCCTGGGAAGAGATGAGTGGCGGCAGGTATTCTGGAATGTAGTCTCTCTCTTCGTTGACTTCCTTGGACCCAGTCTGTGGGAACTGAAGTACATTGTTTTTGCTGACTGGGAATGCCGGGATCTGGTGGGCAAATCCAATGGGCTCGAGATTATGGATATAGTCTTCAAGCTCTGACAGGCTGATTCCCATTAGCTTGAAGGCCTGACCCAGATCATCCAAGGCAGGATCCGTCCGACCGTCTGGTGAGCCGCGAAGAAAGAAAAGGTTTCAGTGACGGCGTTCAACGTCAAGATCAGGGCAACAGCATGGAAGAACATTCTTTTTTAAAGACATAACACTGAAGTGGTGGGTCAATACAGAATGACCCGCAATGCATCAGCCATTGTACTGAATTTTAAGAAACATCATTCAAAATCGACATTTGCAAAGGAAGGAAGAGAGAAAAGAGATCACAAACTGCTTCTGTTGAACCAGTGTGAATGAAGCAAAACAATGGTTCATGATAATACAATAATCTTTACATCTGACATAGTACCTTATCAAATCGCTGAGATAACAACAACAAATTATATTTGTAAAGCGCTTTCACATCGGGAGGACGTCTCAAAGCGCTTTACAGAATATACTGTAAAGTGAATTGACTGTACCGTACATATTATCAGATATTAAATGCAATGGAACAATATATTATTATAAATAATATTTTGAGGGCAAAAGTGGCAGTCAATTTGCACAAAGCAATGTCCCATAAACAGCCATGAAGCGAGTGATCAATTTTATCTGGGGATTGTTGACCAGGACACCTGGGAGATTTTCAAATAGCGTCATGGGATCTTTAACATCTACCTGATCAGGCAGACAGGGCCTCAGTTTAACATCTCTTTTGAAGGATGGGGTGCTTCCGACAATGCTGCACATCTCCAGAAGGAATGCACACATGGGTCTGCCAAATTAAGCACCTTCAGGCTTTTCTCAATATTCCACAACACAACATCAAAGTGTACAACTAATTTATTCTGTGAACGAACGCACCTCATTTTATGCAGTCAACTGGTGTATCAATGAATCTGAAAATCTAAGTGGTAAACGTCACTCAATAAATACAGAGTTAATTCACTCAGGGTTATATTTCCCCCCGCATTTTATTCAATTAAAACTGCTTTTACATCTAACGGAGAACGACACTGTCAAAGACTTTGCAGGATTATGCTGCATTCCAGAGCCAAATGCGTGACCGTTAAATTAGCAATTACGATAATTTGGACTGAAACTCCAATTAAAATTCATGACCTTTCCTCTCAAAGATGTTAAGGAACAGAAATTATTAACTGGCTACAAATTGGAAATGTAAATATTTTTTTTTTACATACGCGCATTATCTTTGTCTTTCAGCGAATTAATTATTCCGTTCTGCCTAGATTGCTTTGGTTTCCAGGAGTCAGTTTCAATTTTTCTCCTTAAATTGTTACACAAGTTAATTAAAGCTGCAGCCCGCCACGTTTGCCCTCAAAATATTCAGGTTTTAATAAGGAAAGGCTCATTTAAAGGTGGCTCCGGTTGAGCGTTTAAAGTTTATAGATAGCGCTTTGAGTTCCTACACCCCGAAACTCTGGAACACTCTTCCTCTATCCCTCCGCCTTGCACCTTCCTTTTTTCCACATCTTCAGGTTTCACCTGTGAAGTGCTTTGATAAGGCGCTACATCAAATGCAAGGATTATTTATTATATATTTTATTATTACCTCCCTGCCTGTTTTCAAACCCTCCTTTCGGTCAGCACATCTGCAACTCGCCTTGCTCCTGTATCAGTTCATTGCTTCCTATTCCTATATAGGCTGTTTGCCTATAAAATTCAGTCACTAAACTTTATCGTATATCCTCCGAAATGTTTTGAGACATCCTTCCAACGTGAATGGTGCTGTTGCAAAACGTAAGGATTATTTTTATTATTATCAAGAATGACATAATTTCTACAACTAAAGCATCAACACAAATACATTCTCCAGTTCAAAAACGCTGCAAACCTTATTAAGATCAATCGCCCAGGGCATTAGATTAAAACAATAACGCAAAAGCAGGTTCATTTAATTAACTTGCTGTGAAGCTCCATTAAGCATTTTCAAACAGACCAGGACCCCTATTCTCGCAAATAGCCAATCCATGTCCAGATAGACTTGGTGCTTTGAAGATAAATGGAAAATGATTTGATTTTTGCCTTCTCAATGCGGCCATCACAAGGATTTATGGCACTGGTGAAAGCGACTAATGGCGACACAGGCATCTCAATAGCAAAAAATTAATCTCTCCAACAACTGTGCAAGTGCCATAACCTGTACTGATATCCTGCCCCCTTATAGACAGCTTCAATGCCCCCCTCTGTAAATCAGACCCATTTAAACTGTTTAACTTCACCATTTGTGCGTTTCAAATCATGACTCCTAAAGCGTGCCTTCGGGGATAATTGTTTGAAGTAGTAACTAAGCTCAACGTTATAAAAAAAGTTCAATTAAGAAAGTTTCCTGAGGCTAAATGTATTGATAATAAGAATCCTTACATTTGATACAGTGCCTTTCATGTCTTAAAGTGCTTCACAGGATATACTGCACTGTAAAGTGAAGTCACTGTATTTTGTAGGCAAATGTAGCAGCCAACTTGCACACAGAAACATCCCTCAACCACCTATGAAACTATGATTTAAATGGCCAAAGTTATAAGACGTCTCAGAGTGCTTCACAGGAATTACTATGAAATGGAGTGATTGTGTATTTGTAGGCAAATGCAGTAGCACAACAACAACAACTTAATTTATATAGCGCCCTCCACGCCGGATGGCGTCTCAGAGCGCTTCACAGTAACGGAGCCCGGGGCTGAGCCAGGGGGAGGGGGAGGAAGGTGACCAAAGGCGCGGTCGAAAAGAAAGGTCTTCAGCTGAGACCTGAAAATGGGAAGGGAGGGAACGAGGCGAAGGGAGTGAGGAAGGGAGATCCAGAGCCTCGGGGCATAGTGGCTGAAGGTACGGCCGCCGAGGGTGGAGCGGAGGACTCGGGGGACGAGGAGGAGGCCAGATCCGGTGGAACGAAGGCAACGGTTCACAATTGTGCACACAAGGTCCCACAAACAGCTTCAGAGTGAATGACAGATTTTATTTGGGAGATTTTGGTCAGGACATTGAATGAAACTCCCTTCTCTTTTCGAATAGCACTGTGGGATCGTTAACGTTCACCTAAACAGTCAGACAGGACCTGTTTAATATCTCATCCGAAGGACAGCGCCTCCAACCCTGCCACACACCCCAGCGCTGGAGTGTCAGCTTAGTCTATGTGTTATTAGACAACACAGTACATAATTTGCACCACCCAATTCATTTCCAATCGGGGTGAATTCTCCCTCAATCTTTCTGCAATGCCCGCTCCTTCCCATTTTCCAGATCACACCTGAAGACCTTCTTCTTCCACCATGCTTACGCTCAGCTTCTCCCTCCCCTTAGCTCGGCGTTGGGCTCCGCCACTGTTATGTGTTCTAAGACGCTACCCTGCTTGAAGGGCACTATATAAATCCAAATTGTTGCATTTGCATTTATTCTGCACCAATTCTGCATCAACAGTCCCTTGATGAAGTGACACAATCATGCAACTCTACGTAAAGAAATGTCTTCTGATTTCACTACTAATAGGTGTAGTTATTTAGTTATCAATGTTAGTATTGTAAGATATGCTGTGTAGGTCTCAAGCAGCCAGGGGTTGCCATTAGCAATATATAATAATAATAATAATAATAATAATTTTTGCATTTGATATAGCGCTTTTCACGTCGGGAGGACTTCACAGAACACACTGTAAAGTGAATTGACTGTATATTTGTGGGCAAACGCGGCAGCCAATTGCGCACAGCAATGTCCCACAAACAGTCGTAGATTGAAAATGACCAATTTATTAGTGTTTTGGGTTTTGGAGGGATTATTATTAGGCTCTGTGTGGAGTAAGGAAACTTGCCCAAGGTTTCGCCCTCTGCCTGGAATTGAACTCAGGTCTCTCACTTGCAAAGCGAGTGCTCTAACCACTGAGCTACAGGACTCCACAGGACTTCCATATGGGGTGGAAGCCCGTGGCTACAGGAGTTCAGGATCAGTGTGGAAGGAGTCACAGCGTGAATCTCAGGAGACACAAACGTGAATATCCATGTTATGGATGTAGAAATCCTGGACCTGACTAAGCAAGTTGCCAATGTTGTATATAAAACTCACATTGGTCACATCAGTCGGGACCATAACATTTTATATGACTTACGCAAAGTCTGAGTTGCAGGCAAACTGTATAAATCATAAAAAATCTGATTTAATCAATATTCCACACTGCGCATGTGTAATTCAATGCAGCCAGTAAGTGCGCGTGTGGTGATGTGTCAAGACTACGTTTCCCGTGATTCAATGCCGTCTTGACCCATCGCCGCATGCACACTTAATGGCAAGTTAAAGAATCACAAGAAATGAAGCTCTTCTGCACATGCTTTGACGGATCAAGACCGAGTTTCGTGCGAATCAAGGCGGCCAGTAAGTGCACATATGTCATCGGATCAGGATGTCATTTCCCGCGATTCAATGCATGGGTGAATGTACTACTTATTCGATTTATAATGGTAAGACTTCTGTGAGTTTTACTGTACTGCAGCAAGAACTAGTGTAGGCCTGTAGCAACAAGGGATTAGTGTTGCTGAACCTTCCTGCAGGAGACCGTGGTCAGTCACAGTGTGAATGGAGGTTTGGGAAGGTGCGAGCGAAACAGCACAGAAAGTGCCCATTCACCCAACTAGTGCAACGTACCAGGAGAGAGGGAGGGTGGGTGGTATGGATGGACTGTGCAAAGAACCAGCGAGGGAGGGGGTATGCCGAGAGAAAGAGGGAGGAGGGATTGTGGATGATGGGAGATATGTAGAGGGAAGGAGGGAATGTGCACAAAGAGGGAGGGTGGAATGGAGGACGTGTGCGAGGAGGGAGAGAGCATGGACAGGGAGGAAAGGGATGGTACTCCGAGGGATAGAGGGAATGTGGAAAAATGGCTATGTGTGGATGGAGTTTGGAGTTTGTGAGGGAGGGAGTGTAGCATTAGTACATGAGTGTGAATGAGTCTATGTGCAAGTGAGCATGTGTGCACACGAGTGAGTGACTGTGTGTATAAGAGTGAGTATGTGTATGATTATGAGTGTGCATGTGAATGTGTGTATGTGCATGAGCGACTGTGTGTATATGCATGAGAGTGAGTGACTGTATAGATGTGCTTGAGAGTGAGTCAGTGTATGTTTACATGCATGAGAGTGAGTAGTGTGTATATACATGAGTGTGTATGTATGTGCGTGAGTGAGTGAGTGAAAATGTGTGTGAGTGTGTGTATGTGCATAAGTGTGTAAGTGTGTGTCTGTATATGAGTATGAGAGTAAATGTGTGCTTGTATGTGTGCATGAGAGTGAGTGAGTCGTGTCTGAGCGACAAGGAGGGTCTGAGTGAGTTGTGTTGGCAGCGTGGCATGCGGGCTGAGCATGTGAGTGAGTGCGTGTATGTCCATGTGAGTGAATGTGCATGTGAGGGAGTATGTGCATGTGCATAAGTGAGTGTGTGCAAACGAGTGAGTGTGAATGTTCATGAGTGAGTGTGAGTGTGTCGGTGTGTATGTGCATGTGAGTGTATGGGCATGTGAGTGAGTGAGTGTGCATGTGAGTGAGTGATGGTGCATGTGAGTAAGTAAATGAGTGAATCTGCATGTGAGTAAGTAAATGAGTGAGCGAGTGAGTGAGTGAACAGTCAGTCAGTGAGTCGTGCTGTGTTACGGCAGGTATGGTGTCTATCTGTGTGTGTGCCTGTCTATGTGTGTGCCTGTGTGAGGGTGTGTGTGAGGGTGTGTGTGTGTGAGGGGGTGTGTGTGTGAGGGTGTGAGGGTGTGTGTGTGTGAGGGGGTGTGTGTGTGAGGGGGTGTGTGTGTGAGGGTGTGTGTGTGTGAGGGTGTGTGTGTGTGTGTGAGGGTGTGTGTGTGAGGGGGTGTGTGTGAGGGGGTGTGTGTGAGGATGTGTGTGTGTGTGAGGGTGTGTGTGTGAGGTTGTGTGTGAGGGTGTGTGTGTGAGGGTGTGTGTGAGGGTGTCTGTGAGGGTGTGTGTGTGAGGGTGTGTGTGTGTGAGGGTGTGTGTGAGGGTGTGTGTGTGTGAGGGTGTGTGTGTGAGGGTGTGTGTGTGAGGGTGTGTGTGTGAGGGTGTGTGTGAGGGTGTGTGTGTGTGTGAGGGTGTGTGTGTGTGTGTGAGGGTGTGTGTGTGTGTGTGGGGGTGTGTGTGTGAGGGGTGTGTGTGTGTGAGGGTGTGTGTGTGTGAGGGTGTGAGGGTGTGTGTGTGTGTGGGGGTGTGTGTGTGTGAGGGGGTGTGTGTGAGGGTGTGTGAGGGTGTGTGTGTGAGGGTGTGTGTGTGTGTGAGGGTGTGTGTGTGTGTGTGAGGGTGTGTGTGTGTGAGGGTGTGTGTGTGTGGGGGGGGTGTGTGAGGGTGTGTGTGTGAGGGTGTGAGGGTGTGTGTGTGTGTGTGGGGGGGGGGTGAGTGTGAGGGTGTGTGTGTGGGGGTGTGTGTGAGGCGGTGTGTGTGTGTGTGTGAGGGTGTGTGTGTGTGGTGTGTGAGGGTGTGTGTGTGTGAGGGTATGTGTGTGAGGGTATGTGTGTGAGGGTGTGTGTGTGTGTGAGGTGTGTGTGTGTGTGTGAGGGTGTGTGTGTGTGTGTGTGTGAGGGTGTGTGTGTGTGTGTGTGTGAGTGAGGGTGTGTGTGTGAGGGTGTGTGTGTGTGAGTGTGTGAGGGTGTGTGTGAGGGGGTAATGTACTCACACAGCTCGCTGTAGCGGTGGCAGCCCCTGGACAACTGCTCCACGTAGCGGCCCAGCACGTCGGTGAGGATGTCGCAGGCCGTCACCTGCACCGAGTCCCAGCCCAGAGCCTGACAGATCTGCGCCACCGACACCCGCAGCAGCGCCCGCCCGTAACTCTCGCTCATTGTCACGGGCCGCGCGGGGCCTCGTCTCCCTCTCTCCCCCTCTCTCTCCCGCTCTCTCCCTCTCCCTCTCGGGTCCCCCGTCCGCCGGTCCTGGAAACCGTTGACCGTTAATTTTCGAACCCAATTCAAAACGAGAAGACACCGCGACGCGGCCGCGGCCCTCGGCGGGACATGGCTCCTCTTTCCTCACTCCCCTCTCTCCCCCCTCACTCTCTCTCTCTCTCTCGCTCTCTCTCCCCCCCCCACCCTCTCACTCTCTCTCTATCTCTCTCTCCCTCTCGCTCGCTCACTCACTCCAGAGCCGCCATTTTCCTCCCGCCTCCCGCGGTCGGTCGGGTCGGGTCGGTCGGTCCTCCGAGCCAGACGTGACTAAATCGAGCGAGCGCCGAGCAATCCACCCACCCATCCATCCATCCATCCATCCATTGATCGTGGGTCGATGAATCACGCCTGCCTTGGAGGACTGGGAGGACCAAGTGGCAGAGTGCCCAGAATCCTTGCTGGATGGCTGGGGGAGTGTTTGCGGGGTGGGGGGTTCCTGGTTGGCTGTGGCTGGGTGGGTTGCTGGGTGGGGGGGGGTTGGGTTGCTGGATGGCTGGGTGGGGGGGTTGGGGTGCTGGGGTGGGGGGGGTTGGAGTACTGGATGGCTGGGTGGGGGGTGGGGTGCTGGGTGGGGGGGGTGGGGTGCTGGATGGCTGGGTGGGGGGGGTGGAGGCTGGATGGCTGGGTGGGGGGGGGTGGGGTGCTGGATGGCTGGGTGGGGGGGGTGGAGAGCTGGATGGCTGGGTGGGGGGGGTGGGGAGCTGGATGGCTGGGTGGGGGGGTGGGGAGCTGGATGGCTGGGTGGGGGGGTGGGCAGCTGGATGGCTGGGTGGGGGGGGTGGGGTGCTGGATGGCTGGGTGGGGGGGGTGGGGAGCTGGATGGCTGGGTGGGGGGGGGTGG
Organism: Callorhinchus milii; assembly: GCF_018977255.1. Taxonomy (NCBI): domain Eukaryota; kingdom Metazoa; phylum Chordata; class Chondrichthyes; order Chimaeriformes; family Callorhinchidae; genus Callorhinchus; species Callorhinchus milii. Next base: position 66,732,805 of record NW_024704746.1, read on the forward strand.
GGAGCTGGATGGCTGGGTGGGGGGGGTGGGGAGCTGGATGGCTGGGTGGGGGGGTGGGGTGCTGGATGGCTGGGTGGGGGGGTTGGGTGCTGGATGGCTGGGTGGGGGGTAGCTCTGAGACGCTACCCTAGGTGGAGGGGCGCTATATAAATGCAAGTTCGTTAATCATCCTCCCTGTTCCACAATCGGCGGCCAGGCTTTCAGCCACTACACCCCGAAACTTTGGAACTTTCTCCCTCAATCCCTCCTTCCCCATTTTCAGATCATGCCTGAAGACCTTTTTATTCAACCGTGCTTATGGTCACCTCCTCCCTCAACCTGGTTCGGTTAGTCTCCACCACTGTTAAGCACTCCGCGATGCTACCGTGTGTGAAGGGGCTATATAAACGCAAGTTGTGGTGGTTCCTCATTCAGTGTATAACCCCCCAGGCAGGTATTGTATATTCCATATAATGGAATTTCCATCCATAAATGGCTTGTATGGAACTCCGTTTGGTTTGGATATTCTTACGCATGGAGATTGTTTCCACATGTGACAAGTTATATTTGTGTAGCACCTTCCACATCTGGAGGGAGTCTCAAGGGCTGGACAATCAGGTATTGGGACCCGAGTAGGGGGTTGGGATCAGAAGTGTAGAGCAGGGAGGGTAGAGATAATAGGGTGACCGAAACATGGTCGAAGAGAAGGGTCTCGAAAAGTACTTTGAAAGAGGCAAGGGAGGGAGCAAGCCTGTTCGGAGTGACCTGCAGCTTGTGGAAGGAAGAGTTGGGAAAGCCGACAAGCAGGGAGTCGCAGCCGACTGCATGTAACAAATTCATGGATGAGGATCTCGACGGCTGAGGGGAGAGACAGTGGTGAAGCCGGGCAATGTTGCGGAGGTAGAGGAAGGCAGAACAAGTCATGGATGGATGAGGGGTAGAAAGGATAATTGAGGGTCAAGCAAGACGCCAAAGTTCCGGACTGGCTCAGTGAGGTGGAATGTGCATCCCTGGATGGTGAACGCTACTGTCAGGACAACAGTGGTCCTGGAGTCGAAGGTGATCAAACAAACAAAAAAAAAATCAGTGATTGTGAAGCGTAATCAAATCTTACGAACAGTCCAACATTTCGAAACATATCAATTAGAACTCTCTTAAACACGAATAAAACTGCAACAGGTGATTAACTTGTAGGATTTTTATTGTAGTATAATTTACAAACGGTGGAAGATTTGCACAAAATGTCCGAGTATGATTTTTCTTCCAACAGCAAGAGGTTTTGGATCATTTCCAATGAACTAGTTTCCTTCTGCATTATCTTCTTACCTGCAGAATCAATACAGAAAGTCAGCAGGTGGAGAAGACACATTTTAAAAATCACATCAAACTGAGACACACTCAGGAATGGAGAATCTGAATTAGTTTTTCATTTGGACTATAACGTTTAAGCCGCAAGTATTATTTGAAAACAGTAAATGTATGTGAAATTTCTAAAAACAAATGAGCCACTAGTACTTTTAATGAAAAACATTGCTCCATTCATTTGGCTATCAGTGTTAGAAAGTTGTAACTCAACAGTTGTACTGGCTCAGAGTTCAAATCCAACTAAAGTTGCAATGGACAATGTATTTTCAACTCCTTCCTTCAATGACATGAATCAAATGGGTTTTGAGCCTCAAGAGAACTTGTGAGGTTAACTGCAGTGTAGCAGAGTAAACAGGAACAGCAACAGGCCATTCAGCCACTTGAACCTGTTCCGCCATTCTATTAGATCATGGCTGATCTGGACCTCAACTCCATTTACTCGCCTTTGCTCCATATCCCTTGAAGCCCTTCCCTAACAAAAATATATCCACCTCAGTCTTGAAAAATGGATATTATAAAGAGATATTAAGCAAAGCTCTCGTATGGTGATGGCTCAGCCTCCAGAAGCTCACTTGACTACCCTTCGGAGTCGAGAGAGGAATTTTCCAGGCAAAATCTCTTCGCCCTACATCCGAATTGACCTTTGGGTTTCTTGGGGGGGGGGGGGTGGGGCAGTTGCATCCCCCAGGAACTAGAAAAGATGCATATGTGTGAGGAAGGTGGAGTGAGGGGTATCTCCTAGGACTTGATGGCCTTCCAAGTCTTTTTCGTTCCTTCACATCTAAAATCTAAAATGGTAATGCATTGGATGTGGTTGCTACTTGTTGACTGCAGCGTACATTCAGTACGTAGAAAACGTCACATTTTGTCTTTGTATCTGTGCTACCATACAAGCATCAGGGCGAAGCGTTACCTCTTTATTGGGACCAACAAATGACGCAGCAAGCTCATTCCCTTGTTATGGTGCAGGAGAAAGAATGGAAACGATCATTTATGAAGCTGGACATGCAAAATCAGTCATGCCACCAAATGGCCAAAGTAAATCCACACAGTGAGAAAGCCTCAAGCAAAACAACAACAACAAAAAGCACAAGCGCAAAGCTAGACGTGCAATTCAGCCACAAGAGAATAGTTTAAACCCGTAAATGTTATGTTTCTGGAAGGGGCATTTCTCAAATAGGACATCTAGCCGTCAGCAGGGAAAAAGTTTAGACCTGATTTAAAGCAACAAGTCAAAAAAGCACAACAGAAAATCAAAATCCTGAAATTCCTCATCGTTTTGAGCTGAGTTTTAATTTGGAAGACAAATTTGGAATGCAAATTTAAGATTTCTTAAATTCCAAACAATCATACATTTTAAAATAACGAATTAAAGTGAAGACAGACGTGAGAGATTTCAGGCCTTGGATGTAGTCACACAAATGCTGCGGAATGCAATCAGCGGATGCACTTTTTACAAGCTAGGTTAAACAATATGGGTTCCACTACTCGCTAGCTCCATGAAGTCTTAAGAGAAAAATTACACTGAATAAGAGGTAATACATTTTCGATCCAGATCGTTTTCAATGACATTACAAAAAGGGGACATGGGAGTGAACATAAGGTAAAAATAATCTCAAAGTTCACATGGTCTGTCTGTGCGGTGTCCTCTTCCTTCCCTGCACCATTATCATCACGCTCCAAAGCAAAGCATATTGAAATTCTATATAATAATATTTGCATTGATATTGTGCCTCATCATGTCGTCGAGACGTCTCAAAGCATTTCACAGACTATATCTCAAAGTAAATTGACTGTATTTTGTGGGCGAAATATTACATAATATATACAACTAATATTAAATTAGAGCAATTTAATACAGTCAATGCACCTTGAACCACGTTTCTAAAGTACCCATCCACCCTGGACCATATCAATAGAGCTTTGAAGTTTTCAAATTGACAAAGATCATAGTTCAGTACTTTGCCCAGAATACAGGCTCAACGCTGAGAACACTCACCTGCTGGATCATCTCGTCAAAGTCACAGAAATTTCCTTACATTACAGTAATACCTTGCATTTGCACAGCACCCTTCATACAGGGGTAGTGTCTCGGAGCACTTAACAATAGCATGGATGCTTGAGCTGGAGTGGGAGTGTTGGCGTTAAGCTGAACAATACAAAAGTACTATATTGACTAGATGGATTGCCTCCTTCAGCCATCACCTGAACAATTCGAACAAAAGTAATGAAGAGGGCTATGGTTTTCTTGAGATTTTTAAGATTACTTTTCAATTCCAAGTTACAATAGGGCAATGGCCAAAAACCTTTATCTCATGTTCCTGAAGGTTGTAACTCGAAATTTGCAAACCGTACAAGTTGTTGAGTGCGACTATTTTAAATAATGTCAAAGGTATAACAGCAAAAGTATGAGTAAAATTACGGTTTACCTTCGAAAAAAAATTAAATAAACTCCCAATGGTTTCTCAGTCTTCCCCCCCACCCCCCACTCAAACTTGTTGACTTATGCCAATTTTTTATGAGCTCCAGGCTAGTTTAGCTGTTACTTCTTCCAAGAATCTTTCACAGCTGTACAGACATCACAATCCACTAGCGGTACTTACAGAGCAGCAGCACCAGAGATGATCTCAATAAGCTCCTTAGTAATGACGGCTTGCCGGGTGCGGTTGAATGACAACGTCAGCTTGTCAATAATTTCAGCTACGGAAAAACAACAAGGCCAGTAAGATATGGCATTTCAGTTTTCTCTAATGAAGCCTGAAAATCAGGTGTTTGGATTTACACAACAGCATAGTTAAAAGTCTATATTAGGCACTTGTGCAGAGGAGGGGGAAAAAAAGGCGTTCAAAACAGAATAGAATCTACAGCAACAATACAGCCTGCTTCCTCTTCGACAGCACTTTCAGTCACCCTCCCTGCCCTCCAACCCTCTTTCCCCACAGCCCTGCAATGGTTTCCTTTTCAAGTACCTATCCAATTCCCTTTTGAAAGTTATTATCGACTCTGCTTCCACCGCCCTTTCAGCCAGTGCATTCCAGACCGTAACTAATTCTTTTGTCTTCTTAAATTTTAAGACAAAATGCTCCAGAGGCTAAGACTGGGTGGAGTTGTGAGGCTCAGGGACAAGAAGCCTACCGGCTTTCCTTTTCAAGTGCACATCAGTGTTCCTAAGAAAATGCATCTCAAAATTGAACCAAAAGAATTCTTACAAGCATTTTTGCTGGCGCTGTCCATAGCTGTCATCCTAGCACTCTGCTCACTGGTAGTTGACTCTTTTAAGGTGTAGTATATGGTGTTCACCAATGCAAACTCTTGGTAGTTCCTTAAAACATCAGCATCAATGTCATCATAAATCCCAATGTTTTCTAGGGAGGAGAAATAAATCACAAGTTATTAACAACTGGAGCATCAAAAACAGTAGAGTCGCACAGAACCCTCCTCTTCAACGGTGTCTTCGGCCAACCACCTAGCCCTACCCTCCCTGCCTCCACCCCTCCTGATCCAACCCCCAGCTTGGATCTAAATCCCTGACTGTCCAGCGTCTTGGGATGTACTCCTAATGTGAAAGGTGCTGTGTAAATGTAATTTGTTATTGTTGCTGCAAGAGGTGACTGCAGTAGTCCTCGGTATTTGAAGAATGATCCTCTACACCTTATCTGACTTATCTGCTGGACTGACTGCCTTGCTCAGCCCGCTGACAGGAACGCAGCAACTTACCAGAATTTGCAACAGTCTCAAAGGAGAAGATTGGTTTCTCCTCAGTCTTGTAGGAGATCACAGATCTAAAGACAGAAACAGGATTGGCTTCAGCCGACTTTTAACGATAGGAACTAAAACGTTGCAGGGACTGCACTTCAAGTCTAATCTATCACTGTTCGGCACGTTTGTTGTACACCTACTTGAAAGCACCACAAAAAGGTGAGGATGAAATGCAAACAAAGCCCTTAGAGGGGGCAGCGCACCGCAAAATGCTTACCCAAATTTGTTAAACAGGATAGAAGCTTTATCAAACTCAAAGCCAGCGCTTAGAAGTTCGTTGGCAATGATTGAAGCATCCCCAAAGGTTGGTGGTTTGCGTCCAATTTCCTTGAACAGTACCAGGAAGCGAGCCTCAAAGTTCCTGCAAAGCCAAAGCAAAATAGTCAAGCTATCCCCTTGCCTCTACGTGCCTGGTTCCGGCCTCTTGCTTGTCCCTCGTGCCCTCCATTCCACCATCAGTGGCCATGCTTTCAGCCACTACGCCATGAAACTCTGCAGCACTCTCCCTCTGTCCCTCCACTTTGCCCCCTCCTTCCCCATATTCAGGTTATGCACGAAGACCCTTCTCTTCGACTATGCCTAAGTTTCCCCCACCCCACAAGGTCGGGGTCGTGCTCCGCCACTGTCAAAAGCTCTGGGACATTACCCAGCGTGAAGGCTGCTATATAAATGCAGGTTGTTGTTATTAATTTGTAGTTAAGTTTTGCCCAAATCTAAGGGTTCATTAATAAACGTTAGTGTAACAAAAACTAAATTAGAGCTCCAGCTTCCAAAGTACCTATCAAATCAAGAAAAAAAATCTTCATTGTCATGGCGGCTTACAATATCAGACGTTTACCTGTTTTACAATCTAAACGAAAGATTCCACCATCAGAAAGGCAAATGATTCAGAAACACATGAGATTTAACCTGCCCATCTGGATGGGTGTAACTGATGAGCATAATCCGCTGTGCATTTCCAGCATTTCTTGCTTTTATTAAAGGAGAAGTATTTTGTTTTTTAAATTGCATCTCCGCCTCAGAAACTCGTCTTGCAATCGAGAGCAGCTGGGTTTGGTTCCCGATCAGGACGAAACCTTAGGCAAGTTTCCTTACTCCACGCACTTCTGTTTATCCAGCAGTAAGTAGGAACCTGGTTGTTAGTCAATTGGTGGATCACTTTCTGGGGGTAATAATCCCTTCAAAATAAATTAAATAATAATTTGGTCACTCAATCCATGACTGTTTGTGGGACGCTGCTGTGCGCAATTGGCTGCCAGATTCGGCCCACAAAATACACTGTCAATTCACTTTACAGTAACGCGTTATATCAAATGCAAGGAATATTATTATTATTGAGTGGGGGCACAACTCTAAACTGGACATGACAGCCCAACCTTGCGCCCTCTCCAAAATATCTCATGTGCTCTGCTTCCAAATTTTGAAAGTGTGAACAACAATACTTTAAAAAGACCCTCCAATATGTCTGCAGACTCACAGTGGATACATACCTGTACAGCAGACTTCTCAACTTATCACCAACAGTAACAATCTTGACATCCTTGCCGGCATCTATCAACTGTTTGAGCTCACTCCTCATTCTTCTGGCAATAGAACCGTGGATACCCCCACAAAGACCACGGTCAGAGGATACACCGATGATCAAGTGCTTGGGCTTGTCTTCAGGGGACTGAATTTCTGCTTTTTCATACATAGCTTAAAGAAAGTGGGAATAAAAGCAAAATGTAATGATTCGGAACGTGTGCATTAGCAGCAAAGATACTTTTCTAATGACTTATCCAGCAATAATACACTGGGAAAATGACTTTCAACCTCCAGGGGAAAGAGGGTGCCAGGTAGAGGGATTTGGGGGGGGAAGAGAGTAAGGCTTTGGGCGTAGTGGCTGAAAGCGCAGCCGCTAATGGTGCAGTGGAGGAGACGAGGAACAAGGAAGGAAGCCAGAGCCAGCCGAGCGGAGGCAGCGTGTAGCGCAGTGTGGAGAAAGCAGGTCAGAAAGGTTGGGAGGTGCCAGGGCATAAAGGGAGTTGTGGACGAGTGAGAGGATACTGAAATTGATCCATTCTGTGATGATTACCATACCTAGAGCTCCGGTTCCATAAACTCTTGCTGGTTTCAGGTCTCTCTCAGCCCTTGCATACTTGGCAGCGGCCACCATTTTCATGGATTGGGTGATCTTGTGAATGTTTTTGATGGACTTCAAACGCCTGGTAACTTAAGATAGACAAAAATTCATTAAACCACTGTCTTTTACTGGAGAACCCTTTTTCTCTTTTCGAATGTGCTGCGGGATCTTTGATGTCCACCTGAGCAGGCAGACAGGCCGTCTCATCTGAAGGGCACCACCTGAGACAATGCAGTGCTGTAGGAACACTGCATCAGAGTGTCAGCTTAATATCTTCAAAATACAATTTGGTTCAAAATCCTGTGTGGGGCTTCAGCCCACAACCTTCTTACTCAGAGGCAAGAGTGCTACAGTGTGGACTTACAACAACAACAACAACAAGATTCCATTTATAAAGCGCCTTTCACGTCAGGAGGACGTCCCAAGGCGCTGAAACTTAGCCACTGGACAACCTCTAATGTGAAGTGCATCATAATATTTGAACCTCATAATAAGGCTGCTTCAAGGATATCATTAAATATTTTGCACTTTGTGGGTACAGCTAGGTGAGCAAGAAAGATAATAACAATAATTGCATTTGATATAGCACCTTATCATATAGCTAGACATCACCAAGTGTTTTGGTACATGATTTTAGTGTAGTTAGTATGTGCATTTTGTAGGTGAAAGCGGCAGCCAATTTGCACACAGCCAAGTCCCCAAAACAGCCATGCATCAATGACCAATTTTATCTGGAGGATTGTTGGTCACTGCACCAGACGATACCAGACTTTACAACTAACTTCTGAGAAAAAAGGTATAGGATGTTGAGCTTACAAGGAAGAACACTGCCAAGGGTGAAAAGAATGAATGGAGAAGCTGAGATAATTATAATATAATAATAATACAACCTAAATTAAAACTAATTTGCCAATTAACTTGGAAAGACAAGATGACAAATCCTGTATGCACCCTATTCAAAAAGATTAACAGGAGTAAAGACTTCAATTTATAACACAAGGGGCCTGTAGTGAAAATCAGGATACTTACTGTCTTTCAGAGTTGCCATGTTTCGGACTTGGACCCTGTAATAGAATTAAAACTGAATGAATCTCAGCAAAGTACCGAGTGTGGATTGGGAGTAGGAAGATGAGAGAAAAAGAGGCGAAATAATGCATCAAAAGAATCATTTCGACTATTACATGAAGAATTACACCACAGAATCAGTAATACGAATCCTTGGGTTTGATATGGCGCCTTTCCGGGTCATTGAGACATCTCAAAGTGCTTCACAGAACATACTGTAGAGTACCACCGTTCACGATCCCCGACTGTTTGTGGGACGCTGCTGTGCGCAATTGGCTGCCCCGTTTCCCACGCGAGACACACGGTCACTTTACCGTATATCCTGTATATATCCTGTGGAGTCCTGTAGCTCAGTGGTTAGAGCACTCGCTTTGGAAGCGAGAGACCTGAGTTCAATTCCAGGCAGAGGGCGAAACCTCGGGCAAGTTTCCTTACTCCACACAGAGCCTAATAATAATCCCTCCAAAACCAAAACAATAATAAATTGGTCATTTTCAACCCGCGACTGTTTGTGGGACATTGCTGTGCGCAATTGGCTGCCGCGTTCGCCCACAAATATACAGTCAATTCACTTTACAGTGTGTTCTGTGAAGCGCTTTGGGACGTCCTCCCGACGTGAAAAGCGCTATATCAAATGCAAGGATTATTATTATTATTATTATTATCCTACGAAGCGCGCTCCGAGACGTCTCAAAAGCCCCGATAAGGCGCTGGATCAAATGCAAAGCATTCCGGTCACCGTCGTCGGGAAGGAGACCAAAGTTTGGCCGACGGTCACCGCGGGCTCTCTCGTTGGGTGTCGTAATGACCGGAGCGAGAAACGAGTAACGCCGGCGGGTCCCGTTCGCGCTCGACGCCGCCCGCGCCCCTACGGCGCCTTCGGGACGCCTCGCAGGAGACGACCGTGGAAGCGCAGCGACTGGGTGCTCCGTGGGCACAACGAGCATTATATGTGTGTGTGTGTGTGTAAATATATATCTATACACACACACAAATTATTATTACACACACACATATATATCCACACAGTCACTCCCCTTGACGGCGTATCCCGTGAAGCGCTTTGAGGCGTCTCGAAGACGTGATCAGGCGCTGTGTCAAACGCCAGGAATATTATTATTATTATTATTATTATTATTATGATTCATGTCCCCCCCCTCAGGGCCTGAGGAGCGGCTGCAGCCTGACTGACAGGCCCCGGGGTCACCTCCGCTCGGGCTCCGGCGCCTCAGTCACGCCTTAAACCCCCTTCCCTTCAAGCGGAAAGAAGGGCCTCTTTCCCCCCCACCCACCCGCCGACTCTCCCCCGTTACCATTGGGGCTGGAAGATCAGGACGCTCGTTCTCGCCAACATGGTGACACCTCCCGCCGCCGCCGCCGCCGCTGCTGCTGAAGGTCAGACCGCCGCCACTGCGCCTGCGCCGAAACCTTCCCGCCACGTGACCGGCGCGCGCGCGCCAGCCGGAGCGAGCGTGACGGCCGCCGGGAAACGTGGTTCATCGGACCCCCACCCCGCGCGCCTTGATCCGCGCGGCGTCAGTCAGACTACAACTCCCGCCATGCCCCTCGCGCGCGGTGACGCGTCACCGCCCGCCCGCCCCCTCCACCCCCACCAACCGCCCCCGACCAGCGCGACGACGACGATGACGACGACGACGACGACGACGCTACGCCGCGGGCGCAGAGCTCTCTGGGGAGTGTAGTTTTCTTGCCGAAGCGCCGCCCGTTTCGCGACCAGGGCCGGGCGCCGAACTACAACCCCCACCGTGCCGTTCGGGTGGCGGACGCGTCAGCGGCTGTGACGTTGTGGTGGGAGGGGGAGGCCGGCGCTCGCGCACTTGCCGTTGCCGTGGGCCGGGAGGCGGTTGGGGGCCGAAGCTATGGGCAAAGCCGAGTTCCTCACCCCCAAGGCCATCGCCAACCGCATCAAGTCCAAGGGGCTGCAGAAGCTCAGGTGGTATTGCCAGATGTGCCAGAAGCAATGCCGGGACGAGGTGAGAGGCCGAGCCGGGCCGGGCGGGGGCCTGGGCCTTCCTCACACACACACACACACACACACACACAGCCTCCAACAACAACAACAACAACATGTCAACGTTGGTGCTGTGTTTACCTCCACCTCCCCCCCCCCACACACACACCCACACACACACACACACCGCCCCCCACATACACACACCCCACACACACACCCACACACACCCCGCTCATACACACACACACACCCCCCACACACACAAACCCCCACACGCACACACCCCCACACACACCCCCCACACACACACCCACACACACACACCCCCACACGCACAAACCCCCACACACACACACCCCCCCTCACACACACCCACACACACACACCCCGCCCCCCACATACACACACCCCACACACACACACCCACACACACCCCGCTCATACACACAAACACATACCCCCACACACACACCCCACACACACACACACCCCCACACACACACACACGCGCCCCCCACACACCCCCACACACATACACACCCTCACATACACACAAACGGTAAATATATACAGTTACTCCACTTGTTAGTTTCCCCCCCTCCAAAAAATATACACAACCGCAAGGCGTTATTGTGCTGTGTTTCTCTTCTCCCCCCCCCCCCCCCCCACACCCACAAAATACACAGTCGCTCCCCTTGATAGCATATCCTTTACTGTACGCTTACGCGTGTGGGCAATTGGCTGCCAGCGAAACAGTGACACAAGTCACTGAGCCTTGAGGTACGTTCCTGTGAAGCGCTTTGAGACGTCTCGAAGACGTGATAAGGCGCTGTACCGTATGCGAGGATTATTATTAGTAGTATTATTATTATCGACTGTGTTTTTGGGAAGGTGAGTCACGCGCACTTTCAAGGTGGATGGAGTCCTGTTGCGTAGTGGTTGGAGCGCTCGCCTCGCAAACGAGAGAATCCGGGTTTGATTCCCAGCCGAGGCAAAACCTTAGGCAACTTTCCTTACTCCACACACCTCTGTTAGCAATAAGTAGGAACCCGGTTGTTACTCAATTGGCGGATCACTTCTCCGGAGTAATTATTCCGAAAAAGAATACAGGCAATCCACTTTATAGTATATCCTGTATACAGTTCACACTTTACAGTGTATTTAGAAGTGTGTTGTGTTTTTAATTCACAAGACTTGATGCATTTGTGTTCATGTTACGTGTTATAGTATGCAGTATGTGTTCATGTGACTTGTGTTCATGAAGAGTGCTGTTTTGACGTTAGATTTTTTTAATATTCCAGAATGGTTTCAAATGTCACTGCATGTCCGAATCCCACCAACGCCAGCTTCTGTTGGCATCCGAGAACCCTCAGCAGTTCATGGACTACTTCTCAGAGTATGTATTATTTTAGGAAATGTGGGTTAATTCTTGTATCTCATCATTGGAAATGTATTATTCAGTTAATATAAGATGAGTGTAAATTAAAAAAAAGTGTACAAAAGATAAATTATAGATACAATGAAACGCAAGTAAGTCTGATCTGTATAAATCGTATAATCGCCTAAGTTGTATGTCTGCCCAAGTCCTGTTCAAGAGATTATATTCTATGCAGGTTTGAGGTTATTATTATCCTTAACTCATACTTTACATAAATTATATTAAATATTAAATGTGTATGGTACAAATTATGTGAGGTTTACTGCATATTTAAAAGTTTGAATAAAGTGAGCAAATACTTGAAGTCTAGAAAAACAAGGCAATTTATTGCAAAACAATAATAATAATAATAATCCTTGCATTTGATATAGCGCTTTTCACGTCGGGAGGACGTCCCAAAGCGCTTCACAGAATATACTGTAAAGTGAATTGACTGTATATTTGTGGGCGATGCGGCAGCCAATTGCGCACAGCAATGTCCCACAAACAGTCGTAGATTGAAAATGACCAATTTATTATTGTTTTGGGTTTTTTGGAGGGATTATTATTAGGCGTGTGGAGTAAGGAAACTTACCCAAGGTTTCGCCCTGCCTGGAATTGAACCCAGGTGTCTTGCTTGAAAAGCAAGTGCTCTAACCACTGAGCTACAGGACTCCACAAGAATTATTTGATGCTACTTTACATGTTAAAGCTAGCACACTTCTTATTAAAAGTCATCCTCGTATTTGATATAGCACCTATGTTTCAAAGCGCTACACAAAGTGTAGGTGACTATTTTGTAGGTGACCATGGCAGCTAATTTATGCACAGCAATGTCTTACAAACAGTGATGAAGCGTGAATAACCAATTTTATCTTGGGGATAAAATTATTGACCAGGACACTAGGAGAAACTGTTTTAGCTAGCTCTTTAGATAAGATAGCATGCTTTGAGTGACTATGAAACTGCACCCCATCAAGAATTAATGCCTTCATAAAGATCCAAAAAAAGGACATTGAGATCCAGAACTGTAGTCTCTTTACAGACATGAATGCACAAGATGTTCAGCAGTAATGCAGTTTCTCTTCTCCCCAGGGAGTTTCGCACTGAATTTCTTGAGCTTCTTCGAAGACGTTTTGGTGAGTTATTTTCCTTAATATATACCTGAGCTTGTTGCAGAGCTCCTATTTAAGGACAGTAACATTAAAGTGCAACCAGTGGTCAATGCCTACTGTTGCATCATGTTCACGATGTTCGTTCCATAACCTTTGCACTCTGTTTATTATGAGTATATTAATACTATGTTGTTAAAGCATCTAAACTACGGCATCAGCCCTTTCAGAGAAATTGCTCAATATTGTATCATTGTTAGTTAACAACATGTAGCCTGGTTATTTGCTCCTGCTCTGATCTCTGCTGAGTGTTTGTTAAAGGCTAGGATTATAGAAAATCCTCTACTGTTTCATCATCTGATTTTCGGTGAATTTTGACCATTTAATCATATTCATTTATTTTGAGAATAAATCAGTTGATTTTTCTTTCAGGAACCAAGCGAGTACACAACAATGTGATCTACAATGAATATATCAGTCACCGAGAGCATGTTCATATGAACTCAACAATGTGGGAGACACTGACTGACTTCACCAAATGGTTAGGCAGAGAAGGTAAGTGATTTGGTTACTTCTACCCATTGCCACGTTTCACACACAAAAGTGTTTGAATGGAGAGGAGAGGTTCTCCTAGTGTACCGGTCAACAATCTCCCTAATAAAAAAAATTGTAATTGACATTATAACTGTGTGCGGGGGACATTGCTGTGCTCAAATTGGTTGCTGCTTTTGCCTATAACTGCAGTCACTACACTTTGCAGTGAATCCCGTGAAGCACTTTGAGATGTTAACACGAAAGGGACTACGTCAAATGCCAGGATTATTATTTAACATTATTGTTTGTGAGTATTGTGCAGGAAACAAAAAAGTTGAGACATCTCAAAGCGCTTCACGGAATATACTGTGAAGTGAATTGGCTGTGTATTTTGTGGGCGAAACGTGGCAGCCAATTGCGCACAGCAGCGTCCCCACAAACTAACAGGTTGAGTGACCAAATTACTATTATTGTTGTGTTGTTTTACGTACTGAGTGACAGCGTCATCTGTTAAAATGTTTTGTGAAGAAAATATTTTTGTTTCTCTTTGAACTGATTCATGATTTTATTTCAGCTTTCACAAGCATTTCTCTTTGTTCCAGGTCACTGCAAGGTGGATGAAACTCCAAAGGGCTGGTACATTCAGTACATTGACCGAGATCCCGAGACCATTTGCAGACAGCAGGAGCTGGAGAAGAAGAAAAAGCAAGAGTTGGATGATCAGGAAAGAAACGCCAAGTTCATCGAAGAACTGGTTAGGAGAGGAAAGGAGGGAAAAGAGGAGGTATGTTCACAAAAGGCAAAGTACTGCAGATCCTGGAAATCTGAAATAACAGAAGCCACTGGCACTCTCAGCGGGTCAGGCGGCATCTCAGTGAGTTAACATTTCATGTTGCTGACCTTTTCTCTTCAATCTTTCAAAAGGTCATCGACCTGAAATGTTAACCTACTTTGCTGTCGCCATAGGTGCTGCCGGACCTGCTGAGTTGTGTTCACAATGTTTGTCCAGATGTACAAATTCCCAGATTTACGACATTTTAGGTATTAAAGTTGTTTCTGTATTTTCTTTCAGGAAGCTCCTGTTTTTACAGAATTGAAGCGAGAAAACGAGGAAGAAAAAGGTACTCGTTAATACATGCCTTATATGTAACCTGCTAAGTGAACTAACTGTCCACAAAATACCTGTTTCAAGACGTTATCCTACTTGAAACTCCTCTATAAGTGAATGTTTGATACCATTTTGAAACAATAGAAGTTTGAATTAAATCTATAATTTCTTTCTCTCTGTTCAGTTACTTTCAATTTAAACAAAGGACCAAGTACATCAGCAGCAACGACTGCTCCTAAACCCGGGTAGGAAATCCATCTTACTGTTCTCTTACTTGCGTGACAAATCCAATAAATTTCACAATAAATCCCTTAAAGACTAACGCTCCCATTAATATACTTTTGTCAAATAACAAGCTTACAAAGAGTTGTAGGTCACTTTAACAGCCTTTTAGCGTGCTTCCAGCTTTCAGCTTTTTACAGCTTATCGTTTTGCAAGGACTTATGTAAAGTGTAAGTGTCTATTTTTATAGGGATTGTTCTGCCCTCCGCTCTTGAAGGCCTCACAGTGCTGCTTTAGCTAGATTGCCGCAGCCCGCCGCACAGAGAACAAGTTGACCATCTCTCCCTCTTGTCACACTGGCTTAACTCCCGCCTGACATGCTGTGATCATGTTGGGTGTCTGCAGTCTATCCGCTAGTTCTCAGTTGAAAGTGCGCCACCTCATGAGGAAATTGATAGAAGCGACTTGACTAAGGGCACGTTATCCATGCCTTGTATGTTTTTCAGGACCCTGCGACCCAGTGCGTTACAGGCAGCAGCTTCCGTGAAGCGAAAGGAGCCAAGCCACACGTCAGACACCAAAGATAAAAAGAAGAAATCTGCCTTGGACGAGATTATGGAGGTAGGTAGAGTAGTCAGTGCCTTTCACCTCTTCTCTCCCAATCGCTGGTCTTGTGATTCCAAATCTTTGAGTTAAGATCCTTCCCCAAATCGAGTTGAATTCCACTCATTCCAAACCCTTGCTAAAATTCTAGTTCTACCAGATTGCTAAATATGGTATAACTATCTTTTGTTTGTGTTCCGTGGTTTACCATGTTGCCTGACTCTGTTGATTACTACCTTGCACTTTGCTAACTTTGTGTAATTTGTAATCTGTGTAAATAGATAAATAATTTGGTCAATCAATTCATAATTAAGAGTCAATTCACTTTACAGTATGTTATGTGAAGCCAGTGTCCTGTTTCTACGCTACTGTAGCTCTATGTAAGAGTGATTACTTGGATGAGATACTCAATACCCTTCGTGCTGTGCCCATCTTAATTCATTGAATTCAGGGAGAAATTAACTTACCTTAAACCACTTACAATTTAAATATTTTGCTTTGTTTTTAGTTTGAAGAGCAGAAAAAGAGAAGTTTACGGAGAGATTACTGGCTCCACACAGTAAGTTGTGAAAATTTGTTCCTTTGTATAGCCATATTGTGGAGTCCTGTATCGTATTGGTTGGAGCACTTGCCTCGCAAGCAAGAGGACCCGGGTTCGTTTCCATGGGCGGGGCGAAACCTTAGGCAAGTTTCTTTACTCCATATGCCTCTGTTTATCTAGCAGTAAGTAGGAACCCGATTAGTTGAATGGCTCGCTTTCTCGGGGTAATAATCCCTCAAAAAAATAATAATAATTTGGTCTCTCAATCCACGACTGTTTGTGGGACACTGCTGTGCTCAATTGGTTTGTTGCATTTTGCCCACGAAATATACAGTCAATTCACTTTACAGTATATCCTGTGAAGCACTTTGAGACATCTCGACGATGTGATAAGGCGCTATATCAAATATAAGTATTATTGTTATAATTACTGCAGTGGATTAACTCAATTGCTTCTCTCCTAGGGAATAGTCGTCAAATTAATAACCAAAAAACTTGGTGAAAAATATTACAAGAAAAAAGCATTAATAAAGGTAACACTTTGCTTGTTGCAGACGTTATTAAGAAAAGTTAGCAAACTGCTTTGGCACTGATCTCAGTTTACAGTGATGTATAACTATAACCTGTCTGCAGAATTGTTCTAATTCATCGACTTCCTGTTCACGTCACAGGAAGTTCAGGAGAAGTACACGGCCGTTATCAAAATGATTGATTCCGGAGACAAATTGAAGGTTGACCAGACTCACCTGGAGACGGTCATACCAGTCCCAGGTAATGGGGGGGAAGAGATGTCATTGTTCATGTTAACATTGCTAATAGTAATGTCAGCTTGAGCGAGCTGGTAGCTCCAGGTTTAAGTCCCAGACTGGGACATGACATCGGTAGCCGCACTTTCAGCCACTAAAACTGTTTGTGGGACTTTGCTGTATGCAAAATGGTTGCTGAGTTTACCTACAGAGACGGACACGACATGTGACAGTAATTACTATAAAGATGTTCGATGTGAAAAGAAAATGCACTCCCTGCTTATCAGCTAATAATATTGGCTGATCGAAAGATTGGTTGCTGTGTTTTAGGTAAGAAAGTTTTGGTGGTGAATGGTGGTTACCGAGGACATGAAGCCATCCTGGACTGTATAGATGAAAAGAAATATTGTGCTACAATCATTATAGACTCTGTAAGTACATGCATTTAGTAACTGTTCTGAAGAAACTCGTTTGAAATGCTGAAAATTCCTTTTTTTCAAAATATAATTAATCATAGCGCATCAACTTTCAGCCCATCAAACATTCCCCTTCTCAAATCCAACCTTATCATAGACTGTACCCCACCCTTTCTCTATAGAGGGGTGGAAGCATTCTCTATAGATATTTATATATCTATAGATAATGTCTAGTGAGTGCTGAATTATCAGAGGTGCGTCCATCGACTTTTGGGATAGAGAAAAGATCTCTTTTTTGTGCCTATTTTAGAATTCCTTAGAATATTTGCGGAGTCCTGTAGCTCAGTGGTTAGAGCACTCGCCTCTCAAGCGAGAAACCTGGGTTTGATTCCCAGCAGGGTGAAACCTTGGGCAAATTTCCTTACTCCACACGCCTAATAATAATCCCTCAAGAAAAAATAATAATAAATTGGTCACTTTAATCCACGACTGTTTGTGGTACATTGCCGTGTTTCGTCCACAAATATACAGTCAATTCACTTTACAGTATATTCTGTGAAGCGCTTTGAGACGTCTCGAAGATGTGAAAGGCACTATATCAAATGCAAGGATTATTATTATTATTTCTTGATCCCAAACAGTCAACAGATTGTTGAGTGTGGGGCACTGCTGTGTGCAATTGGCTGCTGTGTTTCGCCCATAAAATATACAGTTGATTTGCTTTACAGTATATTCTTTGAAGAGCTTTGAGACGTCGCAATAACATGATAAGGCTCTATATCAAATGCAAGGACTATTATTATATTCCTATAGACATCTTATTTGTAACATGTATAAAGGCTGCTTCCAAATCGGGAGTGCTTTCATTTGTTCTGAGCACAAGTCAATTCTGGGCTAAGCGTTCCTGATCCGGTTTGGAAGGTAATGCAGTTTGTACATTAGAGTGCTGATCACAATTGCTTCTTCACAGGGCCCTCTGCAAGGGCGCAAAGTTGACAGTGTACAGTACGAAGACATTTCTAAACTGGCTTAGGAGGGCGGCGTTAAGAGCAGGAATCTTAACATTGACGGTTCAAAGCATCATGTTGGTGTCGGCTGATTTTTAAAGCAGCAACTCTACTGTGTCAGGGTTTTAAATCACTTTTTATTTTCGTAACTTCTGTATGTACCGGTTTAATTTTTTGTCTTCAAGGAATAAAATAAAAATAATCCTTATTAGATTGGGTGGCGGGGGGGGGGGGTGGGCGGAGAATTGTCTTATTGTCTTTATTTAGTATAAAAGCAATGTGGAGTCCTGTAGCTTACTCATTAGAACGCTCCCCTTGCAAGCGAGAGGACCTGGGTTTGATTTCCCAGACAGGGCGAAACCTTAGACAAGTTTCCTTACTCCGCGCGCCTCTGTTTACCTAGCAGTAAGTAGGAACCAAGTTGTTGGTCGATTGGTGGATCGCTTTTCTGGGAGTAATAATCCCTTCNAAAAAAAATAATAATTTGGTCGCGCAATCCATGACTGTTTGTGGGACGCTGCTGTGCACAATTGGCTGCCACGTTACGCCCACAAATATACAGTCAATTCCTTTTACAGTGTATTCTGTGAAGCGCTTTTGAGACGTTTCGAAGGCGTGATAAGGTGCTATGCCAAAGGCAAGGATTATTATTAAATATTATAAATTTATTACAGTTGAGCTCTGTAAAAGCCTACAGAGTTTTTTGAACTGATCATTGGTCTAAATGTCATTGTTCACTGTTGATAAATCTAAAAAAAATTAAAGCTTTACTTTTACTTAAAGAAAAGTACACGTTGTGTGGTTATAACATCAAACTTGGTACTTTCTCTTGTATTTATTCTTCTTAACTGCATATTCTTGCATCAGAACATGCACATTGTTCTTCTGTTGCTGTTCATTGTACTTTACCATCTGAGATATTGCTTATAGCCATTGTTTGAATTCATTTTCATAGAATTAGATATCAGCCTGCTTCAGTCATGAGCACTTTCATCTCCAAGATTGTGGGTTCAACCCCCACATCGGGACTTCAAGCTCGTAGTCTTGGCTGACAGTCCAGTGCAACAAGGCCAGCAATCTGTCATTAATTGGTCATTCACCTCATAGCAGGTTTTGGAACTTGGTTCTTACCTAACCGGTCGGTCACTGTACTCAACTATGTCGTGCTTTATTAAAAAAATTGTAATAAAATATAATTTAAAAAAAAGAAGCGCTTTCAAATCCTGTCTCTTTGAATGTGGCTGTGCTCACTTCCACGATCCCAACACGTTTCCTGCAAAGTTCTGATCTGTTACCCTATGTGTTTCGATATG
Organism: Callorhinchus milii; assembly: GCF_018977255.1. Classification (NCBI taxonomy): domain Eukaryota; kingdom Metazoa; phylum Chordata; class Chondrichthyes; order Chimaeriformes; family Callorhinchidae; genus Callorhinchus; species Callorhinchus milii. The sequence goes on from NW_024704746.1 coordinate 66,752,089, forward strand.
GCCTCGCCTTACCTCCTTCAAGGCCTGTCTCAAGAACCTCCTCTTCAATCGCGCCTTCGGTCACCCTCCGAACCCTACCCTCCCTGACCTCCACCTCACCTAATGCCAACCCCCATCTTGAAGGCAAATCCTTGACTGTCCAGCGCCTTGAGACGTCCTCCCAACAGGAATGGCGCTATACAAATCTTGTAAGTAAGGTGCTACAAAAATGCATCATTTTCTCAGAAGTGTGGTGGTTCAAGCACATTCGTTGCTTAGCCACTGCTAATTTAATTTGCAAACGGTGCATACAATATCATTTTGTTTTAAGGCACTATATTTTTTTTATTCAAACTTAAAAGTTAAGGCACTTAACAGCTGGATTAGGGTAAATAGAGATGGTGGAAAAACTAGCAGAAAAAGGTCACAAATCGTGTTTTGCCTCATTCATCACAGGCAAAATGTTGGTAGCAATTCTCTTTCCATTTGCAGTTGATGTGCCAAACCAGAAACGTTTGTTACAAAAACCATTAGGATCCACCGGTCAGAATTGTACAAAATGTTTTCACTACTAAATTAGTAACATGATGATAATTATCACCGTCGATATAAGACCGTCGGAAATTCAGCCCTTGTCGATGCCTTTGTGGAGGTGAACACAACACCCTCTGACCATGACAATGTGGATCGAAGAATTTCAGTGTAGCTTTGGGATATATTTTTGGTCATCCGGGTGTCTTGACAGCGTGGAAACCCATCACCGATGCTTCAGAGTATCCAAAACAAACTGAGGATAATCTTAAGCATGGGTTTACCGCATGTGGGACAAAGTGACTGAAATCTTAAATATCCATTGACAGGAATCAATCACTCAATCAATAGCTATCGCTGACAGCTTTGGGCTCAATAAACATCGACTGAGCCATGGTCACACGCAATTTCCATCCGTGCGATAATTATCACATCGTGTCACGTTTTACACTTCCAATCTAACAATTAATGAACAATGTACTTTTCTTTCATTTTTCCGTGGGTGAGAGTCATGTAAATGTGTGTGTGTGTGTGTGTGCGCGCTCGCAAGTGTGATGTACTGGAGAATAGAACAGTTAGAAACTTACCGCATTTAATAGTAGTTGCGTCAAATCATTTTGTGAGCATATACTGTACTTAATGACTCCCAAGTTTCTATTTTTTTTACTCTAAAATGCATGTAACGCTTATGAACGTATGGTGCAGACGCCCAGGCTTTGCAGAGACGTGCAAAAGCTATCACGGACGTGGCAAGAAGCGGTGAAGGAATGGAACCAGGTAATCTTTGTAATGTCCATCAATAAAGCCTTTCCCGCTGTTGTGGATGAACCAGCAATGGACATCCGTTCCATTCACTACATTTAGCCTGTAGTCCTTCTGCAATCCCCTGCAGGGAAAATGGAGAGAGAACATGGTTATTTATGATTACATTTGCCTTCTCCATAAAGATAATAATATCATAATCCTTGCCTTTGATATTGCTCCCTATCACGTCGTTGAAACGTCTCAAAGTGCTTCACAGAATATACTGTAAAGTGGATTGACTATATTTTGTGGGTGAAACACTGCAGCCCATTGCGCTCAGCGGTGTCCTACAAGTGGTCATCGATTGAGTGACCAAATTTTTTTGGAGTGATCAACTAACAACCGGGTTCCTACTTATTGCTTGGGTGGGGACGCTGCTGTGCGCAATCGGCTGCCGTGTTTCCCCAACAAAATGCACAGTCAATCCACTTTGCAGTATATCCTGTGAAGCGCTTTGAGGCGTCTCAATGATGTGATAAGGTGCTGTAGCAAATGCAAGGATTATTATTACAGAGAAGTTCCAGTGAGCAAGATCAGTTCCCTTCATTTGCTGACCCGGTTTCTAAGCAGACCCGCACTGCTATCAAGCAGTGCCATTGCATGATAGTCCCTTTGATGTTCCCTTACCTGGTGACTGTAAGATTGTGCCCTTTGACTTCCATGGTGGCTTGCAGTTTGTCTGTATTTGAGCCCGGACGGATATTGAAGATTTTCACTGCTGGTTCCTGGGTGAACTGACCTGCAAAGAGATCACAAGAAAGTTTCGGATGAATGTAAGAACATAAGAATTTGCTCGGCGACAAAAAAAGGTCCGTCTCGTTCGCCTTCCACCATCCTGGCAGTCACTTGATCTGTCGTGTCCCCAAACTATATACTGTATATTCAGATATTATTTTCCAGCGGAAATCAATCTAATTTGTTCTTGAAATTACATTTGTTTCAAGAACAAATCAACGACGTGATAAGGAGTCGTATCAAGGTTGCCAAGTCATTCTAAGTTTGAAGCTGAAGAAATAGAAATATAATTACCAATCAAGCCATGAACGTCTGCTGAGAAGTTGTTTGAATGGGGAGAATAAAATCCCAGGAAGTCCACATTGGTGGGATGATGTTTCCAGGCACGATGGAGTAGGATCAGGAAGACCATTTCCTTACCCACGCTGATGGTTACGTTGCGGTTTTTCGTCACTAACACAGTCAGGCTGAAATAAGAAGTTGTACGGTATTAAGAAAATAATCAGATTTTGTTGCTCCAACTGCATGTTAATTAAACCACAACCCTAATCGGTAGAGTGGTCCTAATGCTAATAATAATAAAATAATAATAATAGTACACAAATAATCCCTGCAATTGATATATCACCTTATCACTTCTTCAAGACGTCTCAAAGCGCTTCACTAAATATACTGTAAAGAGAATTGACTTTGCATTTTGTGGGTGAAACACGGCAGCCAATTGCGCACAGCAGCGTCCCCACAAACAGTGGTGGATTGAGTGACCAAATTATTTTTTGTGAAGGGATTATTACACCCGGAAATGCGATCCGCCCTTCGACTAACAGCCGGGTTCCTACGTACAGCTGAGTAGACAGAGTAAGGAAACTTGCCCAAAGTTTCACACAGCCCAGCCCGGGAATCAAACCTCGGTCCTCTCGCTTGCGAGGCGAGTGCTCTGACCAACATGCTCCCAGCACTCCACTTGTCTGAGCTGGACGAGCAGCGGAATATTAATGTAGGGATAGTAAAGCGGGCAGTGTAATGGATTGCTAAGATTAACAGGAGCCGAGTGAGAATAATCCCTGCCCCTCGGTGACTGATCTGCCACCGGCCGTGCCTTGGTAGTGTGATGCCCAAAGTGTGGTGCAATGTTGGATGGTACGGTACAATGCAGTAATCTTACCCATCCTGAGCCAGAGAGCTCGACTCGGACCACCACAGGAAAGTTTTATACTTGGCGCCTATCAAGACAATCTTGTCGGTGCTGATCTCAATGCGGAGGTTGCGTTTGGTAAAGGTGAGGCCAATCGTGCCAAAGTAGGTGTTCAGCTTGTTATTCTTGGGTTTTTTGCCACCCACCAGTCTGCCATTGACAGCAACTCCTGCCAACAGAGATAGTTCAGTGAAGACACGTCACACAAGGTCAGGTTCGGGTGAAAAATGCCCTTTCAATCCATTTGATCCCTTCCTTTCAGAAGACTCACCCTACTGTGCGCCCATCGGAGCATCAATCTGCTTTTTTTTAAACTGAGTCCCAGCATCCTGGCCTCCTGATGTATTTTGTGGGCGAAATGAGGCCAATTGCACACAGCAATGTCCCACAAAACAGTCGTGGATTGAGTGACCAAATATTCTTCTTGGAGGGATTGTTACCCTCCACCCCCCCGGAAAGTGATCTGTCAATCGACTAGCAACCCGGGTTCCTGCTTACTGCTGGGTAAACAGAGGCGTGCGGAGTAAGGAAACTTGCCTAAGGTCTTCAAGGGTTTTCTACATCTGCTCTTGTCTTATGATCTTTGCGATCAGTGTGTTTATCTAGGTGTAGTTGGTGTTTCTGCCAGCAGGTGGTAATATTATTTCATATAATAATCCCTCGTCCTTGATGCAGATAAAACTATCTCCTGTGGTTCCACAAGATCACCAGATCGGTCTGGATGAACAAGGCTCTTGGTCCCTATACAATCTCATCCCTCCAGAAAAGCCTGGCTCATCAGCACGACTTGGAAGGGCAGAACACACTCAGCTCCTGTTAACCGATGGCATCTTACCCATCCCCCTAAAGAGAGCCGTCGTCACCCCTACCCTCAAAAAACCTTCCCTTGACCCGTCTCTGCTCTCCAACCACCGCCCGCTTTCAAACCTTTCTTTTCTATCAAAGATCATGGAACGAGTCATTGCTTCCCAGCTTCACTCTTTCCTCTCCCAGCGTTCCCTCCATGAAACCCTCCAATCTGGGTTTCGTGCTGCTGCCTCCGCTCTGCGATACAGGCCGGCTTCAGGTCCCCCACACTTCCTTTCCACCATACCATTGGCAGTCAGGCCTTCAGCATCTCTGCCCCCACACTCTGGAACTCTATCCCGCAATCCCTCCACCTCACCGCTTCAATTGGTTCTTCTTTGATCGTGCCTTCGACCGCCCTCCATTTCTCTCTCACCTTTAGTTCGATCTGACACCAGGCTCAGGATTTTTCCGGGCTGGGAATCGATATTGAAGCAAACATCCTGTTGACTTTGGGCCAAGTGGATAATGAAATGTGGATCATTTTCAACTAGAAAGGAGCAAAAACTCACAGTTAGCATTGTTTCTTTTGAATAACATTGTCAGCGAAATGATCGCACTTTAAAAGAGCCGACACAGACATGATAGACCGGATGACTTTCTTCTGTGCTGCAAATTTCTATGGATCTAAGGTCTGGACATGGGCCTTGAAGGAGGCAAGGGAGGGGGCAAGGTGGAGGGGCTCCAGGATGGAGTTCCGGAGGGTGGAACTTAATAATAATAATAATAATAATCCTTGCATTTGATATAGCGCATTATCAGAATATACCGTAAGGTGAATTGACTGTATATCTTGTGGGCGAAACGCGGCAGCCAATTGGGCACAGCAGCGTCCCAAAAACAATCGTGGATTGCGTGACCAAATTGTTCCAGGTTGCTACTGACTGCGAGGTAAACAGAGGTGTGTGTGTGGAGTAAGAAAACTTGCCTAAGGTTTCATCCCCTGGCAGGGAATAGAACTTGGGTCCTCTCGTTTACAAGGCGAGCGCTCTAACCACTGAGCTACAGAACTCCACCATGTGTTGATGGAATAAATAAGCCTGAAGTGAAAAACTTGGTAGAAGGTCTATGAGAGCATTACCTGATGTTACAGTAGAGGTGAGTTCAGGTGGAAGGGCTTCCTGGATCTGACCAAGTACCTCAGAGGAAGGGCTTTGTATGGGTGGAAGGGCCCAATCTGGTTTACTTGGTGGCGGAAGCTTCCTCCCAATACCAGAAGTCCCTGCAAAGGAAACGATAATAATAATTATTAATAATAATGATCCTTGCCTGTGACATTGCGCATCATCAGGTCGTCTGAAAGCACGTCCGCCGAAGGTGGAGTGGAGGGAACGAGGGACAAGCAGGAGTCCGGAGCCAGCCGAGCAGATCCTGCGGGCGGTGGAGTGGGGAGTAAGCAGGTCGGAGAGGTGCAAGGAGAGGTGAGAGGGAATACTGCTGTCTGAGCCAGGCTGATCACTAACCGGTACAGCAGCCGTTTCTGGTGTCTGTCGGAGAATCTGCCAGTAGCCTCTGGTTGGTCTGCTCACTCTGTACCAGCAGAGAAGTCATTGGGGTCACAAACTGGTGCTTCAGAGCCAGATTCAAGATCCTCTGAGTAATGTTCCTCTTCTGCATACCTGAGGTGGCCAACAACCTGTTGTGAAGTTTGCACAGATGCTGTTTAATACAACAATAATATTAACAATAATAATCCTTGCATTTGATACAGCGCCCTATCACGTCGTCGAGACGACCCAAAGGGCTTCACAGAATATACTGTAAAGTGAGTTGACTGTGCATTTTGCACAGCAGACAATTGCGCACAGCGGCGTCCCCACAAACAGCCGTGGATTGAGCGACCAAATTATTATTTTTTTTTGGATGGAGTGTTCTAACCAATTCGTCACAGGACACCAATAATAATATAATAATAATTCTTGCATTCAAAGTAGCGCCTTATCATGTCGTTGAGACATCTGAAAGTACTTTAGAGAATATACTGTAAAATACGGTGATTGTGTATTTTATGGGCATAGACAATTTGCGGATGAAGAAAAATATACAAACCTTCCATGAAGAAAGGATACGTAATAAACCTACGCTTGGTTACTGACCTCTCTGCTAACAGCTGGTTGATGGTGAGGTATGCCCAGAGTTGCTTTGTAAAGTCTTTGAGAGCAAATTTCTGCTTGGCCAGAATGTCGTCCAGTTTATCTGTCGGGGAGTCTATTTCAAATCGCAGGTCGCTATTTGCCTGAAAAAGGGTAATAATAATAATAATAATAATAATCCTTGCATTTGATATAGCATCTTATCACGACTTGACTGCATATTTTGTGGACAAAACCCATCAATCGACTAGCGACCAGGTTCCGACCTTGTCAAACACTTACTGCTAAGTAAACAGAGTGTTTGGTGTAGGCTGGCAAGAGCCAAGGCTGTGCGTTGGAAGTCTGACCAGCTAAAACCGCGTAGCTTGGAATTGAGAGAGCTGTCCGGCAAGCTTTCCCGCTGCCTGTCCAGCTAGGACCACCCTCCCCGTTGGGGCTTTGGCTTGCAGGGATGAGTGGGAGAACTCCCTGCCACCAGTGACTGGTCTGCCCTTGAAAGTCAAAACCAAAATGTGACCGAACTGTTCTAAAAGGGCCCCTTTCTGAATCACCTCCTCTCTCGTGTACTGAAAAATATCCCGTGAGACCGTTCAGCCGGACTCGACTGTACACTTTGCGTGGAAGCGCATCAGAAAGTAGGTGGCAGGCATGGAATGCTCAGCTTGGTTAAGCGCGGTGATGGGTTTCCACGCTCATCAGACACCCGGCCGGGGCACAAAAAAAGGAAGGAATCTCACAGAGCAAGCTGTCACTATGCCGTGTAAGAGCGAAGGGTGATCGTCCGTCAGCTTTCCCGCCACAACCAGCTCGGAGCCACGGAAATACTTGTCAAACACGTTCTGTGTCACGTCGGTCACAAATGCCTCCTCGTATAAGATGTTGATTTTCTTCAGCAGAGGCGTTGCCACTTCTTCGTAGAAGTTCTGCAAACCGGATGATAATAATAATAATAACAATAATAATAACAATAATAAACCTCTCATTCGATTCAGTGCCTTATCACGTCTTCGAGACGTTCTCAAAGCGCTTCGCAGAATATACTGTAAAGTGTGGCGACTGTGCCTTCTGTGGGCGAAACGCGGCAGCCAATTGCTCACAGCGATTTCCACAAACAATTATAGATTGAGGTGGGGGTTTTTTTTGAGGGATTATTTACCCCCGGAAAGCGATCCGAAAATCGACTCTAACAAGCGGGTTCCCACCTACAGTGGCGTTTCCACTTACAGTGGGTAAACAATGGCAATGAACTAGAGACTCATTGACGCGCGTGTAGGTTAGATTCATCTGAATAAAACACCCGAACGTTATCATGATGATAATCCTTGCATTTGATATCGCGCCTTGACACGTCATTCAGACGCCTCAAAGCGCTTCATAGGATTTACTGTAAAGTGAATTGACCGTGTATTTTGCGTGGTGAAACTCAGCAGCCGATTTTCGCACAGCAGCGTCCCCACGAACAGCCAAGGCAAACAGCCAGGAGACACTCCCTTGCTTTTTTGAGTAGTGCAATGGAATCTTTGACACCCACTCGAACAGGGACAGTCAGGACAGGACTTTGGGTTAACTGCTCATCCAAAGAATAGCACCTCCAATAATGCAGCACACACACATACACATCCATCCACCCTCAACACTATGTCAGCCTGAGCTCCAAAGCCCTGATGTGAGGCTTGAACCCACAAGCTTTTGACTCCGAGGCAAGAATGCTACCAACTGAGCCACTCAGGCGAAAGGCAAATCCACTCGCCATCAGAGGCGTAACCAAACTTCCACTGACATTGGAGGGAGATGAGAGCGGAAGGCAGAGAGGAAAGAACTCAAGCTGTTACCATGAGTTGACTGGAAGCGTTCTGGTTTGCGTAAATGCGCCGGGCGAGTCCACGGTTTTCGAGCGCTATCCTCTCCAGGAAATCGTAGTCCACGTCGAAGCCAATTCCCAGGCAGAAGAGGGAGAAATCATCTTGCATGTTCTTCCTGACATTCCTCTGGATGTTGTTCAGCTTAATCTCGCCTTCATTTCAATGGCGTATTGGAAAGAGTTGGGGTTAATAATAATAATAATAATAATCCTTGCATTTGGTATGGCGCCTTATCACGTTATTGAGGCATCTCAAAGCGCTTCACAGGATATACTGTACAGTGAATTGACTCTGTATTTTGCGGGTGAAACGCGGCAGCCAATTGCGCACAGCAGCGTCCCCACAAACAGCCGTGGGGTGAGGGGCCAATTATATTTGGGGGGTTGTTGGCCAGGGACACCAGGAGAGAGAGAGAGAGAGAGAAAAACTCCCTTCTCTTTTCGAATAGTGCCGCGGGATCTTTAACGTCCGCCTGAACAGGCAGACGAGACCTCGGTTTAACGTCTCTGACAACGCAACGTACCCCCACCCCTGTTCTGCATTGGAAAATCAGCTTAGATGCAATTCCAACTCCTGACGTGAGAGCTTGAACCCATAATCTTCTGACTGAGAGGTGAGAGAGAGAGAGAGAGAGAGAGAGAGAGAGCGCTACCAACTGAGCCAGGGCGGCAGCAAAGACCCAAAGTGCAGTTGAAACCTTACCCACAGTGGGATCGCCATCTGAAACCAGAACAATGAGCGATACGGATCGTTCATCCAGGTAACCAAGGTAATTGGCTTCCGTCAGGATGTGGATGGCTGTCAGGATGGCTTCGTTAATGTTTGTTCCTGTTTTTAGATTAAAAAACACAAAGAATGGGACAACGCAACCCAACAAGGAAGGCTCGCACACTCCATGTGAAACAGAGAGACGCTGTGCCAGTCAACACGGCGATGGGAAAGAGAAGCAACCGATACATCGCTACGGCGCACGAATAGGAGTAAAATAAGCCATTCACCCCGTTGAGTCTGTTTGTTTCAGCTGTATAATAATGATAATAATAATAATGATACGTGCATCTGATATAGCGCCTTATCATGTCTTCGAGACGTCCCAAAGAACTTCACGAATTATACTGTAAAGTGTCGTGACTGCATTTTGTAGCTCTGTGTATGGTTCCCTGTAAATATGTTGGGTGGGTGGATGGATGGGTGTGTCGGTCAGTCAGTCAGTCAATAAATCAATGAATCAATGAACAAATGAATGGATGACGCACCACCGGAAGGTTGAATTCTCATGACGTAATCTTTGGCATCTTTGACATTAAAGGACGTGGCTGGAAGCAGCAGCTTGTTCCACACGCGCACGTTGTGGTTGAAGTCGATGATGGTGAATTGGTCTTCGGGTCGCAGGTCGTCCAGGATTGTCTTCATGGCCTCAACCGTCTAGCGTGGAAAAACCCAGCCGTCTCATTAGATGTAGAGTTCCGTTCAAACCAATCCACCAATTGACTAACTAACAACCAGGTTCCTACTCACTGCCAGGTAAACAGAGGCGTGTGCGCGCGTGTGTGTGTGTGTGAGCGTGGAGTAAGGAAACTTGCCTGAGGTTTCGTCCTGCCCGGGAAATGAACCGAATCCTCTCGCTTGCAAGGCGAGCGCTCTCAGCACTATGCTAGAGGACTCCACGCAAGGCTGGACAGTTACCACGCTATGCGTTGGGGATGACCGCCAGGATAGACTATGACCCGATGTGCAGGCCAGACACTCTCAGAAGGTTCATTGCATTGCAATTCTCCACGAAAGCAACAAAAAGTAATGGATCATGTACAGCACTTAAAGGTGACATTTGAAGGAACATCTGTTTGCTAAATGTAACTGGAGCCATTAGTGTCTCCTTGTTTGTTCATCCTTATACATGTTGGCGCAGCTTAGCAGGTTTAATATCCCATTAAGACTTCATTATTGTCCTAGCACTGTGTTTGTCATTAGTGTTGCTCAATTACTGTCTCTTATCATTACTGCTCCATATGGCCCTTCTGCCGGCTCCTTTATTGAGATCCAAATGCTCATTCTTCTCGCTGAACTATTCGTGGTGTCTCAGTGAGCTGTTCCACATAAATAAATACCAGAGCTGGCAACTTCAAATTGCAAACGGAAATCTAACGAGATCCGTAAACTGTACCGGGGATAAGGGAGTATTCCAGCAGTAAGTAGGAACCCGGGTGTTAGTCGATTGGCGGATCGCTTTTCCAGGGGTTATAATCCCTTTAAAAAATAATAATAATAATAATAATTTGGTCACTCAATCCACGACTTTGTGGGACGCTGCTGTGCGCAATTTGGCTGGCGAGTTTCACCCACAAAATATACAGTCAGTTCACTTTACAGTATATTCTGTGAAGCGCTTTCAGAAGTCTCGAAGACACGATAAGGCACTGTATCAAACGCAAGGATTATCGTGTTTATTAGTATGATTACTGTGCTGGAAGTTTAACGCATTCTGTGAACCATTGCACTGACGCGAGATTCTGTCTGCGGGTTCTATTTATCTATCTACCCACAAAGCACTTGCCGTCATTTTGCACCATAAAACTGCACCTCTTCAGCCAATAATACTATATTACAATATTATGAAATAATCCTTTCGTGTCGTCTCAAAGCGCTTCACAGGATATAATGCAAAGTGGATTGACTGTGTATTTTGAGGGCGAAACGTGGCAACCAGTTTGCGCACAGCAGCGTCCCCACCAACAAACACAAACAGTGGAGTGAGTGACTGATTTGACCCGGGGAGATTGTTGGGCAGGACACCGGGAGAGAGAAATTCCCTTCTCTGATTGGGCTTATGACGTGTGATGTTGCCCTTTTAGTGTGAAGCTCATGTCAGGGGGAATCGCTAATTGACTGTTGCACGTGAGGCTGTCAAAACATCTCCTGTTTGATGCCGTCCCCAACATTTAGCTGTCGGGAGAGAGAAGCTCACCTGCTTCATCTTAATCCCCCACATCGAACCGCTCACATCGATGACAAAGATGATGTTCTTAGGAAGCGGTGGCAGGTTACTCGGAGCAAAGAAGTGAACGAAATGCCCATCAGCGATCTGCGGTCACAAAGGAAAACATTTCAGCACAAAATTTTAGAAGATGAGGCAAAAAGAAGTGCAGAGGCTGGAAAAATAGAAGTGGCCGGGAACACTCAGCAGGTCAGGCAGCATCTACGGAGAGAGGAAAGCGAGTTAACGTTTCAGGTTCTGACGGAAGGTCATCGACCGAAAACTTTAACTCACTCTCCTCTCTCCATAGATGCTGCCTGACCCGCTGAGTGTTCCCAGCCACTTGCTTTGATTTCACCACAAAGTTGAACTAGTCTTCCCATAATAGTGAAAGGGACATTAATAACACTATTTGTTACTATTACTACATTTTACAGCGTCTCTCCCGTCTGGAGAACGTCTCAAAGCTCTTCACGGGATCTCATTCTAAAAACAAAAAAACAACAAAAATTTACGCAGCACCTTTCACTTCGGAAGGACGTCCCAAGGCGCTCCCAAGTTGAGGGTTCGCACCCGAGCTGGGGGGTTGGAATCAAGAGGGGTGGAGGAGGGTAGGGGGAGTGGGGGGGGGGGGGGGCTGGGAGGTTGGCCGAAGGACACGGTCAAAGAGGAAGGTCTTGAGATGGGCCTCGAAGTAGCTGAGTGAGAGAACGAGGTGGAGGGATTCAGGGTTGGAGTTCCAGAGGGTGAGGGAGAGAAAAACAAAGTGAAAGGGAATGTGAAATTCCACCTGCCTTGCGCACGGAAACGCAACCAGAAACCCGGCAGCCACATATTATTTTAAATAATGCCAATTGTGCAGTGTCTCGCAAACAGCGGCGGATTGACTGACCAAATTTATTATTATTTTTTTACGAAGGAATTTTTACCAACTACGCCAAGTTGACACAAAGGAGGACTTAGGAAGTTAGGGCAGGATATTTGCAAAAATGACCTGGATACTTCCACCGTTCAGCTCCCGCTTCACATCGTATCTCACGACGATACTCCCGTCAATGGCTGAGTCGGAGCAGTTTGGACATTTTCTCTGTTGGTCTAAAGTGGGCTTGAAGGACACGTGAGCCTGAAAAACAAATTGGGCTTATTCAACAGACTGCAACTCAAACTGCAACAACAACAACAACAAATAATGTTAGTGAGATGTTGCTGTGAGTTGGAAACTCCAAACAGAGCCAGTTGTTCCCGCTTACCTTATGCTCCCCCTGAGTTACTTTAATGAGTCCGTCGAACTGTGTCCCAAGCATGTTTGGTGCCTCGATTGTTCTGATGCCTTCGGGTTCGTATATGTAGACATCAATCTGAGGAAAGGAAACACGTGGATTATCAAACCTCAAGGTTGATTTGATTTCCATTTCCTTCCATTAATTCTCCTCTCCTAAAGGCGGGTTGAATTGAAATGATGTTGGGTGCGGGCGTAGAGGTGTTCGTTCGTGAGGTAAGAACGAGGGTCTTCAAACAACGAGAACAAGATGATTTATACAGCGCCCTTCACACAGGACCGAGTCTCGGAGCGCTTAACAGTGGCGGAGCCTGACCCCGAGCCAGGGGGAGGCAGGAGGCGACCGTAAGCACGGTCGAAGAGGAAGGTCTGATCTAAAAGAGGGGAAGGAGGGGGCAAGGTGGAGGGATTGGGGGAGAGCATTCCAGAGTTTCGGGGAGTAGAGGCGGCTGTCGATGGTGGAGGGGAGGAGGGGACAAGGGACAAGCAGGAGGCCGGAGCCATCTGAGTGGAGTCAGAAGGTAGTGCAGTGAGGAGAGAGGCGGTCAGAAAGGTAGGGAGGTGGCAGTGCATGAAGGGATTTGTCGTAAGTCAGTCTGTCTGCTTGTAGTTAGTCCGTTTGTCCAGCTTAAAACGCCGGATTGACAGTATGGGGGTAAATTTGCCATGAAATCACAATAGATTGGACGGGGCTTCAAATCTGCTAAGAAAGTTCGCAAACTCATCCGTTACGCAGGAGACATTCCCAGGCATACCTGGAGGTTCTTCACCAGGTTTCCAGGCCGGAGAACGGTGACTTGCTCGTAAAATCCGAGGTGCCGTTGCAAGAGCTCCTGGCAGTGAAGCTCGAAGGTGGTGATGCTCCCGGCAGGGACGTTCATCTCAGCTTTAAAGTTCTCCATGTCATACCCATTGGTCCTAAAATTGATAAGGCCGCAATAAGTACCAGTATTCCTCACACGTGATAGAGTGCCTTTCAGGAGGATGTCACAAAGCCCTTTGCTTTGTAATAATAATAATAATAATAATAATAGTCCTTGGAAACTAAAGCAAGATGGGAAATAGAGGTACCAAAATTCACCAAAGGCACGGTTGAAAAGCTACCTTGCTTATAAAGGGTCTTCGAAGCAGGGAAAGCAAAGATAATAATATTAATCCTTGCATTTGATACAGCGCCGTATCACGCTGTCGAGACGTCTCAAAGCGCTTCACCGTGGATTGAGTGACTAAATTATTATTATTTTTTTTGGAAAGGATTATTACCCCCGGTAAAACAATCCGCCAATCGACTAACAAACAGTTTGCTCGGTAAACAGAGGCGTGCGTGTGGAGTAAGGAAAGGTTTCACCCCTGCCGGGAATCGAACCTGGGTCCTCTCGCTTGTGAAGCGAGCGCTCTAACCACTGAGCTACAGGACTCCAGGACTGGACTGTAAGGTGAGGTTCTATCCACTACACCATCAGGAGTCTGCCCACCACATACTGCATTTTAGCCCCTCAGAAACCCACACTCGGATGAAAATCAGAAGAAGAGAGCATTACCGAATAATACCTGCGGCCTTTCCTTCCCTTCGGGCGTCCATGTACAGTCTGCGAGCTGCGTTCTTTTCTTGCACCGACCCAACAAATGTGATGTCGTTCACCATCCTGCGTGGGAGGCGTGAAAAGCTTGAATCAGTTCCTCAGTTTTATTTGTTTCATGGAATCTCGTATGGCAGAAGGAGGCCATTCGGCCCATCGCAATTGGGTGCCGTGTTCCGCTCACAAAATATACAGTCATCAACAACAACAACAACAAGATTACATTTGGATAGCGCCTTTCACGTCGGGAGGACGTCCCAAGGCGCTGATAGTCCATTTTATAGCATATGTAAAGCGCTTTGAGACGTCTCAATGACGTGATAAAGCGCTACATCAAATGCAAGGGTTGTTATTAATATTATTTTATATCTCCGACCTCCCCTCTCTCCCCCCCCCCCTACCCCCCAAAAAAATTGCAAAATTGGCAGCCTACAAAAGATACAACAGGAATTAGCTTTGACGTTAAGAGGTTCTGCATCCAGAATAAGTTAACGTACACCAAATGTAAGTTCAGAAACCTGCTCAAGATGAGGACACAAATTTGTCATTCTGTTTGGGTCAATTTCCCTTTGAAATGGACATTTTTTTTCTCTCCTGTTCACCTATTGGGTTGCGTAATGTCACCGCTAAATGGCAGAAAGCCCAGATAACAATATCCCGAGGATAATCATGTGAGGCAGTGTACATACCCTCCGGAATGCTAAAGGACCAGAGTCCAACTGTTTTCATGGAAAAGCCTTGCCTGACTCTGGGCATTGAAACGTACTCAAGCTCTTCAAAGAACACAGAGATAAGCTCTGAAAAATATCTCCCTCACAGGAATTCAAATGGCTTCAAAACTTTTTAAACTTAACTTGCGGATGTCGCCTTAACTGTCTGGGAGTGTCCGGGTTTATTCATATTATGAACAATAATAATCCTTGCATTTGATTACAGCGCCTTTATCACGTCATTGAGACGTCCCTCAGCGCCTCACAGAATATACTGTAAAGTGGAGTGACTGTGTATTTGATGGGCGAAACACAGCAGTCAATTGCGCACGGCAGCGTCCCACAAACAGTCGTGGATTGAGTGACTTTTTTTTTTTGGAGGGATTATTACCCCCGGAAAGCGATCGGCCAATCGACTAACAATCCGACTTACTGCTGGGTAAACAGAGGGCGTGTGGAGTACGAAAACTTGCCGAGCGTTTCGTCCTTTCGCAAAGCGTTCTGCGACACTACCCTGGGTGAGGGGCACTATATAAATGCTGCTGTTGTTGTGGTTGTTGTTGTCCTGCTCGGGAATCGAACCCGGGTCCTCTCGCTTGTGGCAGATCCGTGGAGCGTCCCGAGATGAAAAGGACACAGAAATGCTTTGAGAGACTCACATGGTGAAGTTGGTGATGTAGGCGGTTTTGGGGATCTGGACGCTAAACTGCAACGTCTGCGCTGACGAGTCCTTGTTGACCACTTTGGTGCTAAACACCGTTTCGGCAAAACGGGAAGTAATGATGGTTCTGACTTTGTAACTGTCGATGATGATCGGGTCTTCCAAGGGTACCTGGGCGGAAAAACAAACGGACGCAGTTATTATTTCCCTGACTCCGTGATTGCAAAACAGCGAACTTCCTTGTTTTTTAAAAAGAAGATTCATATTTCTGTTAGTATTTTAAACGCGACAGAGATTGGGATTTTTTTTTCAAACTGTCGCTCAATCCACGGCTGTTTGCGGGGGACGCTGCTGTGCGCCGTTGGCTGCCGCGTTTCGCCCACAAAATACACAGTCAATTAACTTTGCAGTATGTCCTGTGAAGCGCTTTGAAGACGTCTCAAAGACGCGATAATGCGCCTATATCAAATGCAAGGATTATTATTATAATAATAATAATAATATTCCTTACATTTGATATAGCGCTTTTCACATCGGGAGGACGTCCCAAAGTGCTTCACAGAACACACTGTAAAGTGAATTGACCTTTTATTTGTCGGCGAACGCGGCAGCCAATTGCGCACAGCAATGTCCCACAAACAGTCGTAGATTGAAAATGACCAATTTATTATTGTTTTTGGTTTTTGGAGGGATTATTATTAGGCTCTGTGTGGAGTAAGGAAACTTGCCCAAGGTTTCGCCCTCTGTCTGGAATTGAACTCAGGTCTCTCGCTTGCAAAGCGAGTGCTCTAACCACTGAGCTACAGGACTCCTTATAGGGCATTGAATTGGTGGAACAGGAAAGGGCGGTGGAATTTGCAAGGAAGCCTGAGATAGACGAGCGGAGGGGAGCGAGCAGTGGAATGAGATAAGAGGAGATCAGAACGATAGAGAGATTCGGAGGTGGGGAGGGGGGGGAGAAGGCACCTTTCAAGTCAGGAGGACGTCTCAAAGGGCTTCACGGAAAGTGCAGTGACTTTGGGTGAATACGGCAGCCAGCTGGCGAGGACCGGGATGATGTGTGCGGAGTTTGGTGCTGGTGAGGATGGGGTGGAGTCAGTCAATTGGTCAGTCAGTCGGTCAGTGACAATATTACCAGCAATCTTTGAGCTTCAAACCCCAGTCCCAGAAGCAAAAGGAAGTAACACAGCAGTGACCTGATGATCTGGAAGTCAACCATTTTTTAGGGCAAGAAGCCTTCTGGTCAGTGATACAAGTCTGGGGGGAGGGGGGGGGTGGAATCTGACATTGACCCATTTGGGGAAAACTGGTTCAAAGTGGCGCTCGGACATATTGTACCAACGGCCCATCACAGGATTTCGGTCAAGTTGAGGGAACCTAAAACTTGTGAAACTTCTGGGCCTAAGTCAATTTTTACAAAAGTTGAGAGAGAGTATGTGTGTGTGTGTGTGTGTGTGTGTCAGCAACCCGTGAGTCACGTAAACAGTACAGCATCGATCAGCAGATAATGGCTAAAATAGTCAGCAATTTTCAACCACTCAAGCAAAACACAAAGCTTTTTCCCACCTCCCCTGCTTTCTGCTTCTTTTCGTTGACTTGAAGGCTTCTCTGTGGAGATTTAAGAACAATAATAATAAGAGTAATAATCATAGAATTAATAATAATACTTGCGTTTGATATCACGCCTCATCGCGTTGTCGAGACGTTCTCAAAGAGCTTCACAGAATACGCTGTAAAGTGTTTTATTGACCGTGTACTCTGTGGGCGACTGTGCTTGTGGGCTACAGTAGTATCCCATAGACAGTCGTGGATTGAGTGACCAAATTTTTTCGTTTTGTTTTAAGGGATTATTAAAGCGATCCGCCAATCGACTAGCAACCGGGTCCTACTTACTGCTGGGTAAACAGAGGCGTGGGTATAGAGTAAGGAAACTTGCCCAAGGTTTCGCCTGCTCCCGGGAATCGCGTCCTCTCACTTGCGAGGCTAACGGTCTAACCACTAAGCTACGGGACATGAAGAGAAACAACAGCTCACACTGTGTGACCCTGTGTACGGCCCGAACACCGTTTCCACTGGGGGCTTGAAAGTTACCAATGGACGGGTGAAAAATAGTTTTCGCCTTCTCCAAGCCTTGGGAAACATCTTACATTTCACTCCAGTAAGCAGGGGCGATCAGACCGGTGTCCGATACACACGCAAACCCATCATCACCATGAGAACCAGACTGAGAGTTCCTCACACGTGTGCGTGCATGCGTCACCAACACATGGAAATTTCTCCGTTGTGTCTGGAATCGAACGCGCTCAAAGCATGGCCGCCGAAGGCGGAGCAGAGGGGACGAGGGACGTGCAGGAGGCCGGAGTCGGCTGAGCGCAAAGTTTGACGCCCTGGGTCGAAATGCTAATTCACCGGCAGTGGTTTGATGAAGCGTACTGGTTTCCGGAGTCACTGGGTTAATTTAGCTCTTACATGTCTCCGTGACCCATATCTGTGAGTAGACTTTTCCAGCTGAAGTGGGAAAATGTTCTGGAATAGAGAGAACCGGTCACGTTATTCAGGTGCCAAAAAAAAAAGGCAGTTACTATTTTACACAGCGCTCATCATATGGGTTAAGTTCTCAATGCGCTTCACAGTGGCGGGGAGTCAGACCCCATACATTGGAGGGAGGGGAAGGGGCTGTCAAAGAGGGAGATTTTAAGGCAATGCTTGAAGCCAGGTCACAACAACAACAACAACTTGTATTTCTATAGCCCCCCCCCCCCCCTTTACGAGGGGTAGCCTCCCGAAATGCTTAACAGTGGCTGAGCCTGACGGCAAGCCGGGGATGAGGGGTGGTGGGGGGGGAAAGTGACCGGTTGAAAAGGAAGGTCTTCAGGCGAGATCTGAAAAAGGGCACGGAGGGGGCAAGGTGGAGGAATTGGGGGAGAGCGTTCCAGAGTTTTGGGGTGCAGCGGCCGAAAGCAGATCCGCTGATGGTGGAGGGGACGGGGGACAAGCGGGAGGCAGAGGGTAGTGGAGTGGGGAGCGAACGGGTCAGAAAGGGTGGGAGGCGTGAAGGGATTTGCAGATGAGCGCGAGGAACCTGAAGTCCAAATAGCCTCCGTTGCCTTCGCCTCAAAATCATTCTTCTCTGTGGAATAAAGTCCGAAAAGTTCGAGACAAAAAAGTACGACTGAATTCAAGAAGATTTCCAAAAGTTCTGCTCAATCTTAATCTTTAAACCAATGATCTCATGTCCAAAACCACATGAAATTTCAGACACTTACAATAATAATAATAATAATAATAATCCTTGCATTTGATATAGTGCTTTATCACGTAGTTGAGAAGTCACAAAGCGCTTGACAGAATATATATTGTAAAGTGAATTGACTGTATATTTTGTGGGCAAAACTTGACAGCCAATTGCACGCAGCAGCGTCCCACAAACAGTCGCGGATTGAGTGACCAAATTATTATTTTTTTTTGAGGGATTATTAGCCCCGGAAAGCGATCCGCTAATCGACTAACAACCGGGTTCTTACTAACTGCTAGGTAACCAGAGGCGCGTGTGTGGAGTAAGGAAACTCGTCTAAGGTTTTGTCCTGCCCGGGAATCGAACCCGGGTCCCGAGGCGAGTGCTCTAACCACTACACTATTGGACTCCACACAAATTACGACCGAAGTCAAGAAGTTTTCCAAAAGTTTTTGCTCAATCTTGGACTTAAACTTTAAGCCGAGGATCTCATGACTAACACCACGTGAAATTTCAGGCACTCGGGGACAATATTCTTTCAGCATGCCACATTCCCACTCATAACAAAACATTAAAGGCTTCAATTAATTTCCAGTTAATGCCCGCAAGTTCATTTAATTTCAATGAAATTAGTTTAAGTGACCACACCTCAGGTCACCCTCTTACCCCTCGCCTCCCTGCCCTCCCTGATCCCGACCCGCAGCACGGGTGCAAATCCCTGACTGCCCACCACCTTTGGGACATCCTCTTCGACGTGAAAAGCACTGTACAGATGCAATTTGTTCTTGTGGTTGTTGTTAATTTTTCGGGCCATCGCAAAAAGAATTGCTCAAGGCTTCAAGGTTTGCCAACTTACTCTCCTTTCCGAGGAGTCGCTCACGAATATCTCAAACGTCCTAATTTCGCAGAGGAACAGGAGGCAGAGAAAGACACCGAGAGGCTTCATTGCAGCTGAGGTTATACCACACTAAGGCCAGGGACACAGACCTTTCGACTAATTTATAAACACGGCCAAAATAAGTTAAAGAGTTACGTTGCTAGTTTTTTTTTCCCTACCTTCCCCCAAGCCCCCCCCCCAAACTACCCACCACCCCTTCAGCCCAAGACTATGGTCAATATTTGTTTGCTGCACATTGCCTAACCTCCAAACGAGATGTAGAGGTTATGTAAATAGGATGGATGCCCTTCTCTCCATCTGTGGCTGATAATCACTGATAACTGACTGACCTACTTTTCTTTCTTCTTTAAACCCCACCCCCCACCCCACCCCCAACCCTCACCCTCAGATCCCACTCACATAGTTTTATTTGGGTAAAATCTCCAAACGCTTCACGGGATTTACCCTAAAGAGTTGCAACTGTTTATTTTATAGGTGAAAGCGGGCAGCTAATTTGTACACAGCGACAGGTCACGCCAACAGCTATGATACCGTCGGTCAATGTTTTAACTTGGGGTAGGGGGGGGTGGAAAGTAAACGTTACCTATGTTTAACGTCTCACCCAAAGGGCGGCACCTCCAACAAGGCAAGGCTACCCTCCCCCCCCCCCAATACCGTGCTGGGATGTTGGCCGTGACTTTGAGCTCAACCAACCTCCTGACTCAGAGGCCAGAGAGCTGCCAACTGAGCCAGACTTGGTCAGCGTTGCGAACAAAAGCAGATTTCCGCGCGCAGCACTGCACGCGGGACCCCATTCACTGTCGCGTCGATGTCGATGGGTGTGTGCTCTGCTCCTGTCGGCACTTGGCGTGACTGAACAATTCCATTGCTTCACCACTCGATGGAGCTCTACAACCGGGCAAACTCATCCCACGAAGGGACATGACTTTGACTTGAGTGACTGAGGCGAGCAGAGGGATCTTTATTCGGGGGAAAATAACGCCTGGCTCAGTACTAGCCCTCTCTCTCTCTCTCTCTCCCTCTCTCTCTCATTCTCTTTCTCTCTCTCTCTTTTGTCTCTGAGTCAGAAGGTTGTGGGTTCAAGCCTGACATCGGGACTCGGAATCACACAGCCTAAGCTGACGCTCCAATGCAGCGCTGGGGGTGGGGGAGCCGTATGGTCGGAGATGCTGTCCTTCGGATTAGACGTTAAACCATTTCAGGTGCACGTTACGGATCCCACGGCACTATTCGAAAGGACCACCCCCCCTCCCACCTCCACCCTTCTCTCGAACGTATAAAAGCTTCACAAGAGCCTTTTTTACAACAGATTTTGAGAGCATGAGTGCGCACGTGGGGAGGAGGGGAGTGGGTTAGAGAGAGAGAAAAAAAGATTATTGGCAACCCGTCAGTCAAAGTCAATATTAATAAGAATCCTTGGACTATTACAACGTCTTCGAGGCATCTTAAAGCGCTTCAAAGTGACCACATTTTATCGGGGATGGATGGTTGGATGGGAGATTGTCGGCCATTAAATGTACGTTATATTTAAAGACGACAAGATTTTTAAAAAACTTGGAGTCCTGGAGTCACGTGGAGTCCTGTAGTATATTGGTTAGAGCACTCGCCTCGAAGCGAGAGGACCGGGGTTCAATCCCTGGGCGAAACCTTAGTCAAGTAGGAACCCAGTTGTTTGGCCGATTGGCGGATCGCTTTCCGGTGGGGAGACGGTGAAAGATACCTTAACAAATAATAATTCAGTCACTCAATCCACGACTGTTTGTGGGACACTGCTGTGCCCAATTGGCTGCCGCGTTTCATTCCCCCAAAAAATGCACATTCAATGAATGCACATAACCCACGTATTTATTTTTAAAATGCACTTTACAAGCCACCCTGTGCGAAGGGCGCTTTATAAATGCAAGTTGTTGCTGTTATATTCTGTGAAGCACTTCGCAGCGTCTCAGCAACGTGGTAAGGTGCTATACGAATGCAAGGATTGTCAATTAGCAGCAGTCGTAGACGTAGCAGTAAGTAGTGTTATATTCCAGGAAGGGATAAAGAAAAGCCAAATAAGATTGCAGAAGGCAATGGGTTAGTTGGAAAGTGTAGCAGTGAGTGAAACAGCCTCATGATATCAACATTCGCCCCACCTCCAAAGGCTCTTGTACGTTTCAGTAGGAGTTCAACCCCACAGCAAGTCAATCTCACTCTCCAGCACAAAGTGCCCAAGTCTGTGTGAGCGTCTGACATGTTTCTTATCCTCTCCGTCTGTTGTTTCTCCTCTGCAGTTCGGGGACAGAAGCCGTGGACATCAACGGATGGCTCCTTTCTTGCAGATGCCCAGAATGTAAGTCGATCGATTTACAAATCTTTTTTTTTCTATTCATTTATTTTAAGAGGGGAGGGGGCTAGAATTTTTTGAGGGTGTGGGAGGGTGGGGGGTGGTGGTGGATGTGGGGGTAAACTTTCTGCGTTATTTAAAATGCAATAATATTAATCGTTAGACGTTTCAAGTTATTGCATTTTAAAAGGCTGGGGAATTTTTTTTAATATAAAAATGGAAAAAAAAAATTTTTTCTTGGAAATTTTAATTTTTTCAAGTTAAAAAAAATAGATGCCTGTTCTAGCAACCGCGCAGCATTTCATTTGGAATTGAATTCATTCAGACGGCATCCTAACGTTGCACGTTACATTTTAAAATCGCGTTTTTATTTGTTTTGATTTCAAAGAATCGAATTTGCAATTAAATACCCACCAGTTTTTGCACTGAAGCATTGATGTGGGAGGGGAGTGAGTGAGCGAAAAGGCTGAGCCACACTGTTGGAAACACCCATCCAAGTAACATAACAGCTCTTTTTTTTCTGAACTGCTCGAGATACTTTTTTTTCTCGAAGAAAAAGTATTACTGTATTATTATTATAATGGGTTATTTTGTCTCTTGAAGGAAGTTCAACCTGTTTCCAGAGGAGTCGGTGCTTATTGGAGACCTGTGAGTGATTGAACCATTCAGATCTGTAGTAACCCAGAATTTTTTTTTACACAATGTTATACTGTATTGTTAATCTGTGTCCCCACATAGTCACTACTAGTCTGGAGCCAATTTCGAGCACTGTAATGTATTGTAATATATAATGCTTTGCAAGCGAGAGACCCGGGTTCAATTCCCGGCAGAGGGCGAAACCTTGGGCAAGTTTCCTTACTCCACACAGAGCCTAATAATAATCCCTCCAAAAAAACAAAACAATAATAAATTGGTCATTTTCAATCCACGACTGTTTGTGGGACATTGCTGTGCGCAATTGGCTGCCGCGTTCGCCCACAAATATACAGTCGATTCACTTTACAGTATATTCTGTGAAGCGCTTTGGGACCTCGAGAAGAAGTGAAAAGCGCTATATCAAATGCAAGGATTATTTTATTATTATTATTATTAATATTATTATTGTTGGTTAGAGCCCTCGCCTCGCGAGCTGGGTTTGATTCCCGGGCAGGGCGAAACCTTCTGCAAGTTTCCTTACCCCACACTCCTCTGTTTCCTAGCAATAAATAGGAACACGGTTAGTAGTCGATCGGCGGATTAGTTTTCCGAGGGTAACAACCCCTTCAAAAAAAGAATAATTTGATCACACAATTCACGACTCTTTGTGGGACGCTGCTGTGCGCACTTGGCTGCCGCGTTTCGCCCACAAAATACACAGTCGATGCACTTTACAGTATATTCTGTGAAGCGCTTTGGGACGACTTGTAGATGTGATGAGGCGCTGTGTCAAATGCGAGAATTGTTATTTTTTATGATAAGTTCTGGCTTTGGATTTATGTGCACTCCATTTGTGTGAATCACTGTGAAGTTTGTGGGTTCAAGCCCCACCTCGGGGCTTTGAGCTTAAAGTCCAGGCGCAATTGGAAAAGAGAAATAGTTCCCCCCCTCCCCACCCCACCCCTCCCACCCCAATGCCCCCATGGATAAAACCCAGCTTTAAAGGTATCTTTGTCCTGAAGTGATCCCTGCTGAATCCGTGGAGGATTTCCTTGTTAAACCCCCTCCCTCACCCTCCCACCCCAGCTTCCTCAAGAGCCACTTTCAGACTCGTCTCCACTTCAAAACAGACCGAAGCTTTCAAGTCCTGGATTGAAAGGTTCTGGGTGGGGTGTGACCTGGGCAATGGTTTACCGAGTGTCAACCCTTGACGATTAATAACAGTCTGAGTGTGTGCTGAGAGCCCAGTATATCTACTCTGTTTGGGCTCATTAAAGGAGATGTAAACCACATCAAATAGCACATTCCATAGTTCAGTGTGACGTCTGATGCAGGTTTGGTTGAGCCTTGAATCCTAAAGCCCCCGACCTCCAGAACGTCCTGCCACCATCTCTCCGTCTTGGCCTCTCCTCCTCTCTATCTATCTTAATAATAATAATCACGTCGTTGAGAGGTCTCAAAGCACATCACAGAATATACCGTAAAGTCGATAAAGACTGTACATTTTGTGAGCGAAACGCGGCAGCCAATTGCGCACAGCAGCGTCCCCACAAACAGCCGCGTTATTCCTTAAAAGAAATCTGTCTAATTTGCGTTGGAAAGAATTGACACTCTCTGCTCCCACCGTCTCTCCCAAGGGAGCCTGTTCCGTACATTTAACCTCTCGCTCAACTGAAATGCAAGTTGTTGTTGTTGCAGGACCGTAAGCCACAAGTGACGGATTTCACGGTGAAATCCACCATCGTCTCCCGCTATGCCTTCACCGCCGTGTCGTGTACTGTGGTCAATCGTGCCTCCGTCCCCAGCGACGCAGGCTTCCAGATGCAGATCCCAGCCTCCGCCTTCATCTCCAACTTCACCATGTACGTGTTCACCTGTGTGGGACCTTCCTTTCTCCTCGCCATCTGATTAGATGAGCTTATCTCCTGAGAGCTTGCAGCACATTGCTCAAAGTGTCAAGTGTCTAAGCGCTCTGGGACTCTAACCCCACGTGAAGGGCGCCGTACATATCCAAGTTGTCGTTGTTGTTGACTTAATGAAATCGCGTACTTTCGCATGTTGCGAAAGGGATATCATCTTACAATTAGAGCTAAGGTGGTTGGGAGTGGGATTAAAACGTCTCAGAGTGGTACAAGCGCCTTGGGACGTCCTTCCGACGCGAAAGGCGCTAAATAAATGTCATCCGCTTTTGTTCCGCGAACGCAAATTGCGTCCCAATTTCAGACTGGTTGAGATGGCCCCCACCACCCATCACCGATCACCTTATAACAGGAGGTTCTGATGTATTTGGCACCTTTTATAATCCTAATAATCCTTGCATTTGATATAACGCCTTATCACGTCTTCGAGACGTCTCAAAGCGCTTCACCGAATATTCCGTAAAGTGCAGTGACTGTATATTTTGTGGGCGAAACGCGGCAGCCAATTTTTATGAGAGACAACTCTTCAAAGTGGTTTTCGGGGAAGGTGTGAATGAATCACTGAGCAAGGAGAGGAGGGAATGAGGAGATGATACTTTATGTTTTAATAGCAGAAAAAAATGGCTTTGATTAGAATTTCCCAATTTTTCGTTGTAATCTTTCTTCGTCAGATCTTTTTCCAGATCACAGAGTCACGGCAGACTTACTTAAAAATAACAGCGCTTCTCACAACTCCGGGGAGAAAAAGAGAGGCGCTTGTCTCCCTTTTTTTTTGGTGGTGGGTGGGAGGTGGGAGGCAAGAAAGGGGGAAGAGAGAGAGAGAGAGAATGTCAAGCGTGAACGCACACCTACTTTGTCAAGCTTCCTTTGCTTTGAAACGAGTTAAAGAGCAGAACACAAATAATTAGCAGGAATAGAATCGGGAATTGTTTTATGAGCAAATAAATTCTGCTCAATCTGCCCCCCCCCCCCACCCACCCCAACCCCAGGCCCAGGGTTAGATTAATGGACGGCTGTGTTAGCTTGGCGGGTGTGGAATGTGCAAAGCCACTGAGCTCGAGTTGGCCGTGGCAATATTGATGGCTTTTGGGGATGTTGATGGCGCTTTGATCTGTACTCTTGTCTGTCTTTTTCTTGTAGGGTTATCGGTGGGGCAGTCCATCAGGGTCAAGTGAAGGCCAAGGCAAGGAAACCCAAAGGACGAAAACGCAAGGAACATTCCAGGAGGAACGAGAGCGGGTGGGTGTCCGGTTTCTTGAGTCCGTTCTGTGTGATACGGGAGGCGATGCTTTCCTGGGTAGCTATCAATAATAATAATAATAATAATAATAATAATAAAATGATAAAAATCCTTGCATTTGATACGGCGCCTTATCACATCGTTGAGACGTCTCGAAGCACTTCACAGGATATACTGTAAAGGGGGTGTACGTTTTGTGGGTGAAACGCGGCAGTCAATTGCGCACAGCAGCGTCCCACAAACAGCCGTGGATTGAGTGACCAAATTATTATTATTTCGAAGTGATTATTACCCCCCTCCCCCCGGAAAGCGAATCGACAGACAACCAGGTCCCTACTTAATGCTGGGCGCACAGAGGCGAGTGGAGTAAGGAAACTTACCTAAGGGTTTTGCCCTGCCCGGGAATCGCCCCCGGGTCCTCTCGCTTGAGGGGCGAGTGCTCCTAAACCAATACGCTACGGGACTCCACGAATATATGAATGTAAATGCAAGCAGTTGTTGTTGTTGTTTCTTCGCGCCAGAGAGAGGGAAGTGGAAATCTTTAGCGTGGCTTTAAAATTACCAGCCAAGACCAAAGCCACCTTTCTGCTGAGCTACGAGGAGCTGCTGGAGAGGCGTATGGGGATGTACGAGCACGTGATCAGCATCAGGCCCCGGCAGATCGTCCCCAAGCTGAGGGTGGACATCAACTTGATGGAGAGCTCAGGGATATCGTTCCTGGAGATCCCACCTCTGAGGAAGAGCAGGGTCCGTGGCAGCAGCCCTTCAGGTAGATCCAATACAATACCCGGGTTTTCCAAACAACGTGAATAACTTTTCGTAAACAAGTTAAGGAATGTTCTTAGAAATACCGCAAATCTGACCCCGGAATATGTTTATGGTTTGTTGGACAGAATCGGGCAGAACAGCTGAAGGTCCCACCAGAGTCATCTCTCTCGCTCTTGCTCATTCATCACTCTCCTCCCACTCCTCCCCACTCCACCCCCTCACATTCCTGCTCATTCTCTCCTGGAATCAAAGAATTATACAGCGCGGAAGGAGGCCATTCAGCTCATCGCGTCTGTCCCAGCTCTTCGAAAAGAGCTTTTCCAAATCCATCCCACCCCACCCCACCCCGCTCTCTCCCCATAGCCCTTCAAACTTGTCCTCCCCAGATAATTATCTACTTCTCCCTTAAAACTGTAGAATCATACAATATACAATCCTCTCTCTCATCCTCTGGGATCGCTTGGAATCCTTCCTCTTTCCATGACATCCCATGAGGATGAGAAAGATTAGTGGATTCATTTTGTTGGCTTCACAGTTCAATATGCTTTGGGCGTGTTCCTGCTAGCCTCTCTCTCCCTCTCCCACTCACCTTCCCCCCCCCTCCCCACCCCCCCCAGCAACTTAGTCAATATAGGAGAATTTATGACACACAATTTGGTCCCACTCTGAACATCTCACAGTCAGTGCAGAGGAGAGCAATGAGGATGATCTCCAGGTTTAGACCCATGACCTACGGTCAATTCACTTTACAGCGTAACCCGTGAAGCGCTTTGAGACGTCTCAAAGACGTGATCAGGCACTGTATCAGATGCAAGGATTATTATTATTATAATAAGCAACAATTAGTCAAGGCTCTTCAGTCTTGAAAGGAGACATCTCTAGCTTTCTAGATGTGTATAAAATGTTAAATGTGGAGTCCTGTAGCTCAGTGGCTAGAGCACTCGCTTTGCAAGTGAGAGACCTGAGTTCAATTCCAGGCAGAGGGCGAAACCTTGGGCAAGTTTCCTTACTCCACACGCCTAATAATAATCCCTCCAAAACTAAAAACAATAATTAAATTGGTCATTTTCAATCTACGACTGTTTGTGGGACATTGCTGTGCGCAATTGGCTGCCGCGTTCGCCCACAAATATACAGTCAATTCACTTTACAGTGTGTTCTGTGAAGCGCTTTGGGACGTCCTCCCGACGTGAAAAGCGCTATATCAAATGCAAGGATTATTATTATTATTATTATTATTATTATTATTATTATTATTAAATGGGGTTGCGAAATTCAACCCAGAAGCTGTACACAGTGTAAAGATTATGAGTCGGTTGTTAGTCGATTGGCGGATCGCTTTTCCAGGGCTAATAATTCCTTCAAAAAAAAAATAATAATAATAATAATAATTGGTCACTTCAATCCACGGCTGCTTGTAGAGACGCTGCTGTGCGCAATTGGCTGCTGCGTTTCACCCATGAAATATACAGTCGATTCACTTGCAGTATATTCTGCAAAGCGCTTTGAGACGTCTCAAAGACGTGACGCGTGAAATGCAAGGATTCGATTATGTTATTGTATTATTATTTATTATTATTTTATCTTCTTCCTGCACAGTTAAGGCCTCCCGGCCTCCGTCCACCAGTGTCAACCGCACGAAGACCGCGGCCTCAGTGAGGTTCTCCCCCAGTGTCCTGCAGCAGGCCAGGATCGCTGAGAGCGGAGTACTGGGAGACTTCATCCTCAGATACGATGTGGACAGAGAATTGGGAGCTGGCGATATTCAGGTACTCGGAGTCCTGCAGCTTCGCGGTTAGGGCACTCGCCTCGCAAGCGGGTTCGATTCCCTGCCAAGGCGAAACTTCAGACAGGTTTCCTCACTCCTTACTCCTCACGCCCTCTGTTTATCCAGCAGTAAGTCGGAACCCGGTTGTTAGTCAATGGACGGATGGCTTTTCCGGGGGAAATAATTCCTTTAAAAAATATTGGTCACTCAATCCACAACTGTTTGTGGGATGTCGCTGTGCGCCATTGGCTGCCGTGTTTCAACCACAAAAATACACAGTCACTACACTCTGCAGTGAAAACACGTGAAGCGGTGTCTCAGCGACGTGATAAGGCGCCGTATCAAAATACAAGGATTATTGTGTACAACAACAACAGCAACAACTTGCATATGTATAGCACCCCTCACGCAGGGTAGTGTCCCATAGCCTAAACCCCCAAAACTTAACCGGTCAACCTTCTGTTCTCTTTAAGCGTGCGGACACGGAATGATTTGAGATTATATTTGTTTCCTTCTTGTCGCAGGTTCAAAACGGATATTTTATTCATCACTTTGCCCCCAAAGACCTGCCACCGGTGCCTAAGAATGTGGTTTTCGTGATAGATACAAGCGCCTCGATGCTGGGAATGAAGATGAAACAGGTTTGTGTCTTCACTTCGATGAAGAGAAATGGGATTAAAAGGCTCCTTCCTTGACTATCCCAGTTTGGGATGTGGAGGGGAGGGGGAGGGATATAAGTAGGGGACTCCTTACCTGAACCCTCAAACACTAGGAATCCACCTCTCCCCTCTTCACCTTTATGGTACAGCCCCATGTTGGGTCTTCGAGTTCATGTCGTCTAAAATGGAGTCCTGTAGTGTAGTGGTTAGAGCGTTCGCCTCACAAGCGAGAGGACCCAGGTTCGATTCCTGGGCAGGGTGATACCTTAGGCAAGTTTCCTTACTCTACGTGCCTCTGGTTACCCAGCAGTAAGTAAGAACCCTTTTTTTTGTCAATTGGGATCGCTTGCTGGGGTCAAGAATCCCTCCGAAAACAACCTCAGTCCACGGCTGTTTGCGGGGACGCTGCTGTGTGCGCAATTGGCTGTCGCGCTTCGTCCACAGTCAATCCACTTTACAGTGTATTCTGTGAAGCGGTTTGAGACGTGCAAGATTCTTACTGTTGTAAGACCGTACCCACTTAGAGCCTCTCAATTTACACTTTGCAGCACTAGTGATCGCCAGGACTGGTATGTGAAAGGGATTAGGGACGTGATATTTATTACACTTTTTGAGTGTAAGCACAAGTGAGTTCCTTTCAGTCTGACATTGCCAGACGCAGCACTCAGTAATGCTCGCAGTGATTCACTCTCTGGTTGGCTTTAAACCGAATATCCTCCCCCCCAGATAAAATCAGTCGTCGACTTCATGGCTGTTTGTGGGACCTTGCCGCGCAGAAATTGGCTACCAGTGTTTGTTAACAAGTCACAGTCACTACGCTTGACAGTGAATCAAGTGAGCTGTCCTCCCGACACTATATCAAGCGCGAGGGTTATTTATTGACGTGTTTATGTATCTATTTAATTGCTCGTGGGACACTCTGGTAGATTTCGGGAAGAAAAGGGAACCCCCAAAACATGCATAATGAGTACAACTCATTAGGCGCTCCGAGCCTCTGCCCCACGTGAAGGCCGTTATATAAATTCAAGTTGTTGTGGTCGTCATGTCGCTTTGAGACGTCTCGACGACGTGATAAGGCGCTGTATCAAACGCAAGGATTATTATAATAACAATATAGCGCCTTATCACTATATATCACAGGATACACTGTAAAGTGAATGGACTGTTATATTTTGTGGGCGAAACGCGGCAGCCAATTGCGCACAGCAGCGTCCCCGCAAACAGCCGCGGGTTGAGGTTGTTTGTTGTTATTAGCTGAAGAAAAGCACTTCCCCCTCATCCAGTTTCCACAGCTCTGCACCTGTGTCCAAGGACATGGAATATATATATATGCAGGACATGGGATCTGCGACTATAATTCTACCATTATCCCCAGAGACAGGATCTTGAGTTCATTTTGCAGCAATTTCCTGGCAACCAGAGTTGTTTTCAGTTGTTTTCAGTTGAGCTGTCCTCGCCTTCAAAGCCCTCCACGGCCTTGCTCCTCCCTACATCTGTGACCTGCCAACTCCAAATCGGCCTGTCCGCTCCACCATCAGCCCCTCTGCCCCCAACCCTCTGGAACTCCATCCCTCAGTCCCTCCACCTCGCCCCCTCCCTTGCCTCCTTTGAGGCCTGTCTCAAGACCCTCCTTCTTCGACCGCGCCTTCGGTCACCCTCCTACCCCCACCCTCCCTGCCCTCCCACCCCACCTGATTCCAACTCCCAGCTCGGGTCCAAAACCCTGACTGTCCAGCGCCTTGGGACGTTCTCCTGACGCGAAAGGCGCTGTAATTTGTTGCCGGTTGTTGGGAAAATCAGAGTGGGGTGCATGGGAGAGTCGGGCGATGTGGGTGGGGGGGGGGGGATGGGGGGTGGGAGAGAGAGGAGAAAACAACGACAACAATTTGCATTTACACAGCATCTCACTGAGCCAGTAAGAGAGGGATTGAGGTGACCATAGGCACGGTCAAAAGAGGAACGTCTTCAGGTGAGGGGGAAGAAAGCAAACAGGAAGCGTTGGTTGAAGGGAGGACAGATGTTTGTAGGATTATTCTCTGGTTTGTTGGCCTGGCGTTTTCTCTCCGTGAGATTCCCTGTTTGCAGGCATAATCGGAGGATTATGCGAAGGAATGCTGCGGGTTTGCCAGATCCAGGCTGCTTTTGGGGGCCAATCTCCAGCTGTTAGACCTCTGGAGCATAAGACTCCAATTCGGGAAACGGAATTCACGGCGCTGGGAATATTTTCTTGACCTTCGGACCACGAGCAGTGTGTTCAGAGCGATTTACTGTCTAGCACTAACAGCAACTGTCCGTCGCATTTCGCCAACAAGATGCACAGTCGATCCACTTTACAGGATATCATGTGAAACCCTTCGAGATGTTGCCAGACTCCACCACTGTCAAGCGCTTTGGGAGCTTACCCCACCCGAAGGGCGTTATATAAACGCAAGTTGTCGCCGTTGTTCTCGTCGTCTTGATGACGCGCTATACAACCAACCTTTACGGCCAACAAAATCTAATTTTCTCGATCGAATACGTCTCCGTTGATGGGCGCAAATCAAGACATATTCAATCAAGAAGAAAACAAAGAAGGCGCTATCGATCGAATACCGACTCACCTGGACTCGCGCGAATGTTCGGGTGGGTGGGGGGAGGAGAAGGGGGCCACGTCTGGCCCGCGGGCCGCAGTTTGGCCACCACTGTTCTGTAAGGTTATATTCTGGTCTGCGTTGTTGGAAAACAAAGAAAAACTTTGAAAAATATACAATAATTTCGGTCACTCGATCCACGACTGTTTGTGGGGACGCTGCTGGGCGCAATCGGCTGCCGGGTATCGCCCACGAAACACGCAGTCAATTCACTTTATAGTATATTCTGTGAAGCGCGTGTGGACGTAATACGATGCTGGATCAAATGGCAGCATCATTATTATTAATATAATTATTATTATTACAAGGCTGCAATTTGGGGGGAAAAACCCCAGATGGTTTGTTGATGCCTTGTGAAAATGTCTCGCCCTCAGACCAAAGACGCTCTGTTTACCATCCTCAACGACCTTCGACCGAACGACCGCTTCAACGTCATCAACTTCTCCAACCACGTGCGCGTGTGGCGGCGAGGGAAACTCGTCCCCGTGACCCGGGAAAACCTGCGGGAAGCCAAGAAGTACATTTACCTGATGTCTCCCTCAGGAGGTGAGAGAGGTGGTGGGGGGGTCGGTTGCTGCCCTGGCCGGGAATCGAACCGGGGACGCTCTCGCTCGCACTGACCGCGACGCTAACGGGACTCTGCTAATCGCCAGCGTTGGGTTTGCGTGGTTCACAGGCACCAACATCAACGACGCCGTTCAGGCGGGAGCCGGGCTGCTGAAGGGTTCCGCGGCCGAGGGAGAAGAGAGCCGGAGGGCAGTGTCTCTGATCATCTTCCTCACGGACGGCCGTCCGACCATCAGCGAGGTCCGTCCTCACAAGATCCTGAGCAACACGAAGGAAGCCATCGGGGACGGCTTGTGCCTGTTCACCTTGGGGGTGGGGAAGGACGTGGATTACCGGCTCCTGGAACGCATGTCGCTGGACAACTGTGGGGCGATGAGGAGGGTCTACGAGGGGCTGGACGCGGGCGAGCAGCTGAAGGGCTTCTACGACGAGATCGGGACCCCCTTGCTCTCGGATATCCGGGTGGAGTATTCGGAGGCTTCGGTCAGCGACGTGACACAGAGCTTCTTCGCCAACTACTTCAACGGGTCGGAGGTGGTGATCGCGGGCAAAGTGGCGAGCGGCCGGGGGAAGCACCTCCACGTGCAGGTCACGGCCAGCGCCGGCGATCGTCGGATCAC
Organism: Callorhinchus milii; assembly: GCF_018977255.1. Taxonomy (NCBI): domain Eukaryota; kingdom Metazoa; phylum Chordata; class Chondrichthyes; order Chimaeriformes; family Callorhinchidae; genus Callorhinchus; species Callorhinchus milii. The sequence goes on from NW_024704746.1 coordinate 66,784,601, forward strand.
CATGGAGGCCGACGCCGAGGTGGGCGAGGCCGGGCAGGAGGGGAGAGAACCCCGGGGCGACGATCCCGGACGGGACATGGTCCGGAGGGCGTGGAGCTACCTGACTCTCAAGGGGCTGCTGAGGAAACATCTGACCAGCGGCCGAGGGGGAGGAGGAGAGGAGGAGGAGGAGAGGCTGCGGGATAGGGCAGGGAATCTATCCGTGGAGTACGGCTTCGTGTCGCCGCTCGCGGCCATGGAGCTGCCGAGCCTCGAGGGAGACGATCGTCGGCCGGACGGACCCTCGCGCTCTCCCGGGGGAGCGGCTGAGGACCAGGTCAAGGCGAGCGGAGAAGGGGGGAGGATGCAGAGTTCCAGCGGAAGAAATAAACCAGGTGAACGCAAACGGGATCCCCACCTGATAATCATCATCATAATAATAATAATAATTATACGTCTTCGAGACGCCTCGAAGCGCTTCGCGGAGACTCCGTGGGGGTGGGGGAAGAAGGGGGGGTGCGAGAGGCAGGGCAGCCTGTCGGGTCTCTCGGCGGCGACGGAGGGCGGCTCCTGAGAGACTCGGAGAGAAGTGGAGGCGGGGGGAGGGAGGGCAGCGGGTGAGGGGGGGAGGCGGAGGGGGTTGAGGCACGCGAGGGACGGAGCGACTTAAGGCAGTCTCGGGGAGAGCTCCAGGACTCGGAGAGAGTTGAAAGGAAATGCGCGGGAATGCATCTCACGTGTCAGGCTGCGGGGAGAACGGAACGAGATGTCCTCCTGGGTTAGAGAGTTCTCTGACCCACACCACCCGCACCGCACCGCTGGTGTAATGTAATCGTCGGCTGTTCTTTGTATCTAGAGGTCCAATTTGCGAGAAGCAAGAAAACCGTGGTGATCTCCAAAACGTCCGGTAAGGTCCAGGGGGCTCAGACCCTCGTCACCGAAGGGGAGAGAATCATCATCATCATCAACATCATCTTCATCATCATCATTAATACTTCATTCATATTAACAATCACTGCGATATCAATAACGACCCTGACAAAATGGTGCAGCGACTTCTCACGTCGGGAGGAGGTCTCAAAGAGCCTCGCCGGGGGTACACTGTGAAGTGTAGTGACTGTGTGTTTTGTGGGCGAGCTGCTTTAGCCTCATGGGGGGGGGGGGGGCAAGGAAAATTATAGGCGTGCCATTACGACAACGACAATCTAAATGTCTACTTTGCCTTTCAGAGGGGCCTCTCAGATTTACGCAGCTGACGAAGTTGGTGGGGGGAGTGGGGGGGAGGGGGGGCGCGGTGGTGGGAGGGAATCTGAGGATGGGGAGGAGTGGTGGGTAGTGGTGGGGGCGGGGGGAGAAGGTGCCTGGAAGCTTAACGCCAACGCTTACCAAATTGCGTGTCGGCCGTGTGAGTGCGACGTAACAGTGGGGGGGGTCTCGTCTCACCTGAACCGTGGACCTTTCCCCAACGCCCAGCTGACGGCGATCCCCATTTCGTTGTGGATTTCCCCCGGAGCGAGACCTCCGTGTGCTTCAACTTCGACGGGGAGCCGGGCGAGGTGCTCAGACTGCTGTCCGATCGCAGGAACTCGGGTAAGCACACGACTGTTATGGACGCAAAACGGCCCCCCCCCCACCCCACTCGTCCCCCCCCCCCCAACCACCGCCCGCCCGGGAATCGAACCCAGGTCCTCTCGCTCGCGAGGCGAGAGCGTTAACCACTACACCACAGGGGCTCCACGTAAGAGCGGGTCACGCGACAGAAGACGCGAGATGGACGAATGAGTGAAGCGGCCGAGTCCAAAAATGGAGCCTTTTTTTCTCTCTCTGTTCGTTGTTTTCTCGTCTTGTGGCGTCGTTTACAGGGCCGTTGTTGACGGTCAACGGGCAGCTGATCGGAGCTCCGGCGCCTCCCGGCGGCCACAAGAAGCGTCGCACCTACTTCAGCGCCGTGGCCGTGGTCACCGGCGAGCCCTCCCGCCGCTCCTACATCGAGATCACGCCTCGTAAGGTGGTCTTCGACGGCAAAGACAGGATGGTGCTCTCCTGCGACCGCACGGTGGAGGTGGAGGGCCGTGGGATGGTGGTTTCCGTGGAGGCAAGGTCCTCGGTCACCGTGACCATAAACGATTCCATTTCTCTCCTGATCCTCATCCACCGGTATAAAAATCCCGCCGCCCATCAGCGAGACCACCTGGGGTTCTACATCCTAAACAGCTCAGGGCTTTCCCCCCGCGCCCACGGACTTTTGGGTGAGTCAGTGATCCCCGGGGTGCAATTGGTCAGAGTGCCCGCCTCGTAAGCGAGAGGACCCGGGGTTCGATTCCCGGGCGGGTCAGGGCGAAACCTTACTCCACACACACACACGCACACGCGCACACACACGTCTCTGTTTACACAGCAGTAAGTAGGAACCCAGTTGCTGGTCGATCGGCGAATAATCCCTTGAACAAAGTAATAATAATAATTTGGTCACTCGATCCACGACTGGTTGTGGGACACTGCTGCGCAGCAATTGGCTGACATTAATAATAATAATAATAATAATAATAATCCTTGCATTTGATATAGCACTTTTCACGTCGGAAGGACGTCCCAAAGCGCTTCACAGAACACACTGTAAAGTGAATTGACTGTATATTTGTGGGCGAACGCGGCAGCCAATTGCGCACAGCAATGTCCCACAAACAGTCGTAGATTGAAAATGACCAATTTATTATTGTTTTGGGTTTTGGAGGGATTATTATTAGGCTCTGTGTGGAGTAAGGAAACTTGCCCAAGGTTTGGCCCTCTGCCTGGAATTGAACTCAGGTCTCTCGCTTGCAAAGCGGGTGCTCTAACCACTGAGCTACAGGACTCCTTTTAATTAATTAATATTAATTGATACGATTAAGTGGCTCAGTTCGGGATACAAACCAGAGAGCTCCAGGTCTGTGAGATGGAGCTTTATTTACCCACCGCACAATTGGGGAGATGTCCTTGCCTTAGCATTTAAGACCGTGTTTATTAAGCTGAGATCGAGGGGCACTGCGAGGTCTCTGCTGGACCTTCTCTTCCGAGGTCTGGCCTGCCTTTCGTCCGCGATTACTCCTTGACAGACCCACCTGCCACCTTTCACCAGAGGTGAGAGAGGTTGTGTTTACGGTCCAGTCGCGTACAATAGACAGTGCATGTAGCAAAGCACAGCCCCTCTACATACGCACACGTACGTATTTGTACACACACACGCTCAAACAAACATACACACACACGTAAATACACACATACACGCGCACACACACGCGCGCGCGCGCACATATACGCTGAATTTCCAGCAAAACTGCTTAGGACACTCACCTCTGACTCAGAAGGTTGTGGGTTCAAGCCCTTTCCATGTTGGGATTTTGAACCGCAGTCGAGGCTTGGGCGGCGCTGTCAATGCAGTGCTGAGGTTGCACTGCATTGTTGAAGGCGTCGTCATTTAATAATAATAATCCTTGCATTCGGCACAGCGCCTTTCATATCAGGAGGACGTGCCAAAGCCCTTCACAGGATTTACTGTAAAATATAGTCTTTTTTTTTGGCAGCAGTCAATTTGCACACAGGAACGTCTCACAAACAGCCGTGGAGTGAGCGACCAGTCTTATTTGGGGGATTGTTGGCCAGAACACCTGGAGAGAGAAACTCCCTTCTCTGTTCCGATAGTGTCTGTGATTAATAATAATAATAATAATAGTAATAAAATCCTTGTATTTGGTACAGCGCCTTATCACGTCTTCGAGACGCCTCAAAGCGCCTCACAGAATAGACTGTAAAGTGTAGTGTAGTGACTGTATATTTTGTGGGAAGTTAAACATCCACGGAACAGGGTGGAGCATTGTGTTGTGTTGAAGTAATGGCTGGTCCGTTTCGCCCCTCGACCCCCCCCCCCGCCCCACCCCCACCCCCCCACAGGTCAGTTCCTGAACACCGAGGTCAAAGTTAAAGGCACGACCACAAACACGACGGGAAGCAAAGTGCAGAGCGTTGAGGAGGGGGCTCGGACCCCCGGCGGAGAGGGGACGAGGGAGCTTGAGGCGACATTGGACATCAAGGGTCGCTTGGTGCCTGTGGCGATGAGGCAGAGGAGGATTTACAATGGGCAGCAACTGGTGGACTGTTGGTTTGCGAGGGACAATGCCGCTGGTCTGATCGATGGGTCTTACAAGGATTACTTGGCTGGACATCTCTTCGACACGGGGACCGGCAACTCAGTTGACCTCTGATCTTTGGGGCGAAGCCGGAGGAGAAGCTTAAACCCTGACCAAACCCCCAGAACGATACCAAAAAAATTCCAACCTCTGACCTTAATTTTTTTTTATTGCAACAATATGTCGTGTGGATTTTGTTTTTCCTTTCTTTTTTCCTTCCTCCTTCCCTCCCTCCCTCCCTTCCTCCCTCTCCACAATCTTGCTTTGGTTTCCGTGGGAATTAGGCCACAAACAACAACAACAACTTGCATTTATATAGCGCCCTTCCCGCTTCCGAGGGGCAGCGCTCAGCCAGGAGTTTCTGGGCAGGATGACGGCGGGTTTAGGATGCGGGATTTGTTTGGGATAAGTTGGAGCTTAAGGATAGTGGAATAAGGGATAAGCCATCTGTTCTTCCACTTATTTCAACGGCAATCCTCGCCGTTTGGTATCGTACCTGTCGCTTCGGGAGGATGTCTCAAAGCGCTTCGCAGGATTTAATGCAGAGATTGGGGAATGTTCTGAGGTCGCAGGTTCTATCTCAAAGGCAAGGATTATAATCATAATAAATAAATAATACCGTCGAGACGTCTCAAAGCGTTTCACAGAATACACTGTAAACTGACTGACTGATTGTGTATTTTTATGGGCGAAATGTGGCAGCCAATCGCACACAGCAGCGTCCCACAAACAGTCGTGGATTGAGTGACCGCATTTTTTTTTTTCTTTTGAGGGATTATTACCCCCCGGAAAGCGATCCACCAGTCGACTAACAACCGGGTTCCTACTTGCTGTGGGCAAACAGAGGCGTGTGGAGTGAGGAAACTCGCCTAAGATTTCACCCAGGAACCGGGAACCGAACCTGGGTCCTCTCACTTGCGAGGCGAGTGCTCTAACCACTGAGTTACAGGACACTTCAGGCATTTCATATAAAACGTGTAACCTGTAAATATTCTGAGGTTACAGATTCTGTATGAAATGCAAGGGGAGTATTATTATTATTCTAATAAAATTCAAAGGATCGAGACACAGTGCACATTGGGGATCACCACCCTGTTGAATTGTGCTGGAAGTTGAATAGCAACCCACGCACTTATAGCGACGATGAAGCAACGCTTTGTTCTTTCGGGTTCGAGATGAAAAATGGGAAGGGTCGTCCAACCCTCATTATCCCAACTTACGTCAAGGCTCGAGGACTGACCTTCTCGGAGGCCACTGGAATAGTGTCTCATTGACTCTCCAACACAAAGGCAGCCCCGGGAATCCAAGCCCCCTGTGTGTCCGCGACCTAATCCCTCCACACGCATCCATAGCGAGGGTTGTGCGCGAACATAGGAACAGGAAAAGGCCATTCAGGCCCTCGAGCCTGTTCTGCCATTCTGTCAGATCAGGGCTGATCTCTATCTCAACTCCAATTACCTGCCTTTGCCCCATATCCCTCGATACCCTGACCTCACAGACATCTGTCCACCTCAGTCTTGAAAACTGTGAATGGAGCCAACATCCCACAGGCTTTTGGGGGGAGGGAGAGGGTTCCAGATTCCCACTACTCTTTGGGTGGCAAACTGCCTCCTGATTTCACTCCTAAATGGCCTGGCTCTAATTTTAAGCTGATGCCCCCCTCCTCCCCTCCCTTATTGTGGGTTCAAACAGCGTATTTCACGTCAGGAGCCCGTCCCAAAGAGCTTCAGAGGATTTTTTTCTTTTTAACAACAACTTGCACGGGAGCCGACTTGCCCACAGGGAGGAACTCACTCCAAACCACAAGGAGTGGTGAGGAGTGAAATAAAGACGGCAGACAAATTGACAGGAACCGGCATTTTTTTTAATTTCAAAGTCTCCAGTTATTGGCGTCACACCTGTTACCGGCAGTTTGCAAACAAGATCTTTAGCACAAAGGACGAGATGTGTGTGGATGAGAATATCCGACAGGGATGGGTTTTATTGCCTGTTGTATGTATGGGTGGTTACACACAATCTCAGTCCCGCAGAGCTGTATTACATTGCAATTTTTTTACAATAAATTTTAATTGTACTTGCATTATTTGATACCACCTTATCATGTGCCTCAAAGCGCTTCACAGGATTTTAATACAAAGCTTTTTTTTTTGCGCGTGTGCTCAGCTGTGTATTTCCTAAGCGAATCCAGCAACCGATTTTGAACACAGCGATGTCCCACGAAATGGAAGACCAATTTAACGTCCACCTGGACGTTAACCTCGGTTTAACGTCTGGTCCGAAGGTCGGTACCTCTGGCAACTCAACACACTCCCACTGGGACGCTGCACTGGGACGTCAGATTAAGACGTGGGACTTGAACCCACAACTTTCCGACTCAAGAGGTGAGAGCGAGCCAGGCTGACACACTAACATTTCCACCCAAACACTGCCCGAGCTCCCCCTACTCCCCATTTGTGCTTTAAACTGCATCAACTCAACCGTAAGACAAACCTAACACTTTTTTCCAACACGCACTCTCAAACAATTATTTGACACAACAAATCCTTTTAAAAAAATGTATAAGTTTGTCATTTAAATGGCAGGGTGGTGGGGAGTAAGGAAGCTCTGGTGGTGGGAGGGGGAATTTTTATTTGCTAACAGAAAGGCCTCATTTTTAAACCAACTAGTCCTGTTCCTCCCCCCCCCCCCACCCCCCCGACCCCAACCCCTTTAATTACACCCTAAACTTACAAGGCTTTCCACTCAATTGATGGATAGACAACACACGATCGGGGAGGAATTCATCGGTTAAGAGTTCACGCCCATCTACAAGTGCACTTTACATTGAATCCTGTGAAGCGTTCACACGGACACACCGCGTTGCCCCTGCCTTCTCTCGAGCTCCCCAGTCTCTCCGCGTCACGGGCTGTCGCAGTCGCTCTCGGAAGTTTCCGGGTCGGAGCTCAGCAGCACCTGTTGGTCGGAGGGTCGAGGCTGGATGGGGGTGGGGTGGGGGGGTGGTGGTGCAGAGGAGAGGAGAGGCCGGAGTCACTAATAACTCAGTCAAACTCTCCGTCACGCTCACTAACTCTCACCCCCTCGCCTCATTTCATGTGAGACACAGGGAGACGCTGAGAGAGAAAAAATAGAGAGAGACAGGAAAATAGAGTGAAAAAGTGAAAGACAGAGGAGAAAAAGAAAGGACTTGTGTTTTTACAGGATCTTATAGAACCATGCAATCCTACAGCACAGAAGGAGGCCATTCGGCCTATCGTGTCCATGCCGGCTCTTTGAAAGAGCTACCAACCAGTCCCACTCATCCCGCTCTTAACCCCACAACCCTGCAATTTTTTATCCTTTTTCAAGTAAACATCCAATTCCCTTTTGAAAGTTATTATCGTATCTGCTTCCACGGCCCTTTCAGGCAGCGCATTCCAGATCTTAACGACTCTCAGGGTGAAAAAGTATCTCCTCGTCTCCCCTTACGTTCTTTTGCGATTATCTTTAACCTCTATAGCAAAGACGTTTTTCTAATCTCCCCCCTTTGACATCCAATTTGCTAACCCGTGTTGTGGGGTGAGTTAAGCGCGTGTTGTCCTGTTTTAACGTAGATAATGCAGACTATGATAAGCCGTTTTATCTTGTGCTGTACTGTAGAACCAGAGGACACGGACTGCGATTGAACAGGGGGCTAAATTCAGAACAAATCGGCGGAAACACTACTTCGGTGAGCGAGTGGTAAACGTATGGAATAGACTCCCGAGAGAGAGAGAAAGAGACGATGGAAACAGAAAGCGTGCATTCTTTCAAGCACAAATGAGATCGATTCCTGTTAGGAAATAATATCTCGGGGAGGGGGGGGGGGGAGGATACGGGATATAGTTTGGGAAACGACATGTCATGCGACTGCCAGGCTGGTGGAAGGCGAACTGGAAGGACCCTGGTTTCCTTTCGCCAGTAAATCCCTACGTTCTTTAAAGGGCACCTTTGACCAGGGGCAGAACGGATGCCAACCTCATCCGACAATGACGTCAAGCTTCAACCCACGGTGCCAGCCTGAGTGGGGGCGACGGGAATATAAAGGGGCTCCTTTGTCAGACCTTCCCCACTGACTACAATCGGTTGGCCTTTTGTCTCCGTGCTTTGTGGGTGACCTTGAGGGTGACTGGCAATTGGGTGGGTGGGTGGGGAGAGTGGGGGCGGTGGGGGGGGGATGGAAAATGTGACCCTTTCTGACGGGATTTCGAAATGAAAGAAAAAGAGCGGTGGGGGTGGGGGTTGAGGGGTAAAGAGAAAACTGGATAAAACCCTGTCCCTGCTTTCTATGGATATTGGGCTTTCCGGGGGTAATAATCTCTGCTCCCCCGAACCCCCTCCCACCAAAAAACAAACGAATGAAAGTCCCAGGGCCACCAATCGCAAGGGAGTGGGTGTATTTAAAGCTCGGTACAAAACCTCCGGGGAGAACACTGTGGAATAATAAGCGAGTGGGTAGTTTCTCAGGCTAACTCGCTCCCAAAGCCTTGGCTTTAAAGCCTTCGGCGCAATCGCCTGCCAACAGGCACGTCACAGAGAGAGAGAGAGAGAGAGAGAGAGGGAGAGAGAGAGACCAATTGCAACCATTTCCCATTACTGCACGGCCCAAGAATTTCCTCTTGCATCGGGGAGTAATGGCAAGCGGTCGCAATGGATCGTCTCTGAATGACCCCGAGTGAAACGGGGGAACCCGTGAACGCAGCAATTACTCGGAGGGCTCCGTTGGCTCTGCTTCTAACGCACCCGCGCACACACACCCCCACACACCCACACGGCCACATGCCACATGGACACACACCCCACACGTTCCCCCCACACACAACTCACAGAGCCGGACTTGTTCCTGCAGAATATCATCCTGGTTGCCGTAACCACCCTCGTCTCATGTCCGCTGTCAGAAACTATCAGGACTCAGTGGGTTTGGGTTTGCGTTATCACAGGGCGCATAAAAAAAAAGGCCGCCATTTTAGCACTTACGGATCACCCGCTCGCCACTGATGTCACTTCCCGCGTACAGCGCCTGACCTGTACTGCGCTACCACGCTTCTCCCGCGTTTGCCTACTAAACACACAGTCTCCGCACTTCAGTCAATCCGGCAAAGTGGTTCGCGACGCGAAATATGAAACGCAAAGGATCGTTGCTCTAAGGTGTTTCGACCCGTCTGAAACGCAAGAATTATTTCGTATCGATTTCGAATGTGAGGGAGAGAGAGAGAGAGAGAAAAAAAACGAGAGAGTAAAAAGAAGATGGAGAATGAGATGAAGAGAAAGGCGCAGAAAGAAGAGAGAATCTAACAGATGTTTTTACCCCAGACTCTTCATCCACTGTCTTGAAGTATGCCTTCTCACTTCCATCCACTCTCTGCCTAATGAGCAACATGTCTGCGTAACAGAAGAAGATCACCTGAGGAGACAAACCATAGGCTTACACCAGTGCCCAGCACTGCCTGGTCAATTGCGCACAGCAGTGTCCCACGAACAGTCATGGATTGAGTGACCACCCCATCCCCCCCCCCACCCCTTTTTTTTAAAAAAAACCCTGGAAAGTGATCCGCCAATTGACTAACAACTGGGTTCCTCCTCAATGCTGGGCAAACAGAAGCGTGTGTGTGGAGTAAGGAAACTTGTCTAAGATTTCACCCTGCCGGGAATCGAGCCCGGGCCCTCTCACTTGTGAGGTGAGCGCGTTAACAGTTACGCTACGAGACTCCGTAAAGCATCCTATCACGTCGCCGAGAGCTCCCAAAGCACTTCACGGGATATGAAATGGAAGCACGTTGTGACCTCGGTAGGCCCGAAGCTCAGCGCTTTAGCACAGAGGACTTACGTTCGTTATAAGGGGAATAATCAGCATAACGATAGCCAGCTTCAACCAGGGGTAAGGGATATAGCTCAGCAGGAACTTCGAAAACTGGAGACAACAAGAGAATCAACAACTTTGTGTTTGGTAATAATAATAATAATAATCCTTGCATTTGATATAGCGCTTTTCACGTCGGGAGGACGTCCCAAAGCGCTTCACAGAACACACTGTAAAGTGAATTGACTGTATATTTGTGGGCGAACGCGGCAGCCAATTGCGCACAGCAATGTCCCACAAACAGTCGTGGATTGAAAATGACCAATTTATTATTGTTTTTGGTTTTGGAGGGATTATTATTAGGCTCTGTGTGGAGTAAGGAAACTTGCCCAAGGTTTCGCCCTCTGCCTGGAATTGAACTCAGGTCTCTCACTTGCAAAGCGAGTGCTCTAACCACTGAGCTACAGGACTCCATTTGATATAGCGCCTCATCACGTCTTTGAGACGTCTCCGAATGGACTGTAAAGTGAATCGACTGTATATTTTTGTCGGTGAAACATCTTTCGCGTCAGGCCGACGTCTCAAAGCACTTCACAGGATTTCACTGCAAAGCGTAGTGACTGTGTATTTTGGCAAGCGAACGCTGCAAATAATTTGCGCACAGCGACATTCCCCCACAAACAGCCCTGAAGGGAACAGACAATTTTTTTGGGGGTGGGGGGGGGAAACTGATTGTTGGCCAAGACACCGGGAGAGAGAGAAACATCCTTCTCTATTTCCGATGGTCCATTTCCACCAGTTACCCCAACCTGCACCTAATACGCTCCAGAATTAGGTAAACGGGATGTGGCCCTCCAGGGAGAGAGAGAGAGAGAGAGAGAGAGAGAGAGCGCATTCCATTCCAACAACTTATCTGTGGAATTTCCATGTGTAGGTGGGATGTATGGAATTCTCAGCTGGGTTTAGAGACCCTTAAGCGACGGTGATGGGTTTCCGCGTGTGTCAGACACCCGGCTGGCCAAACAAAAAACGTGCCAGCTAAGTGCTGAGCTTACCTTTGTCAAGCCTGGAATCAGCAGTATGACAATGATCACCATTTTTTCACAGACCGTAATAATCAGATAGAGGGTACACTGTCCAAGCCAGGCTTTGACCTGGGAAGAGACCCCTGTAACAAAGAGGGCGGTCACGTTACTAACAATGATAATAATTTGACGTCCACCCGAACAGGTACAGACGCGACCTCAGTTCAACATCTCCTCCAATGGATGGCATCTCTGACTTAAAAGTTAAAAGTCACGACGCGGGGCTTACCCCCGCAACCTTCTGACTCAGAAGCGAGAGCGCTATCCGACTGAGCCGGTCAAATTTTTAAACAACAATAGCCCTTGCATTGGATTTGGCACCGAAAATCAAGTCGTTTGAAAACGTCCGGCTCAAAGAGGTTCAAGGCATTTCAACGTGGAGTGAAGTGGCTGTGTATTTGTAGGAGGGATCCTGTTAAGAAACAATATATTTTAGACCTCCTCGATCACTGCAAGCCGGCGCTTTGCGGCGGGATTTCTTTGAAGAAAAACTCGTCCAGCTTCTCCCGATTTTGTAACACACCCGAAATTGAACGTGGGAAGGATTTTCAGTGGGAAATAACAGAGCAACAGAAAGACAGACGGCTGTGCCAAAGTAACCCACACATGTCTGCCTAGGTCAGAGGCTCTGGCTGGTATTTCCATACTGGGCGGAGGGAGGAATCTTTTAACATCAGATCATTCTTATTACATTGTCGAGATGTCTCAAAGCCCTTCGTGACATTGTTTTTTAAACCGCGAAGTGCAGCGATTGTGCATTTATTTGTAGGCAAACGAGGCAACCGATTCACTCAATCCACGACTTTTTGTGGGACGCCGCTGTGCGCAGTTGGCTGCTGCCTTTCGCCCACAAAATACACAGTCACTACACTTTGCACCGTGTATTCTGCGAAGCGCTTTGAAACGTCTCAACACTGTACCAAATGCAAGGATTACTATTATGATTATTAATTCGCACACAGCAGTGTCCCCACAGTAAATGATGACATTAATACTGTACTAATCATTCGTGCAATGTGTACAAGTGTTTATATAGCCGCGATGTCTAAGGACTTCACAGGCAATTATCGTTTGTAAGCAAACACGACCAACAAGTAATGATTTTTTTGGGGGTCCACCTGAGCAACGGGAATGAGAACTCAGTTTAACGTCTCCGACAATGAATTGCGCGTCCCCCCACCACCCTACCCAACCAACCCCCCCCACCCCTCCATCCCGCCAGCTCCTCCCTTACATTAGGAGCTCGAAGCACAAAGTGCCTGACTGGTGTTTGATTCCGAGGCTAAAACGGTAGCCCCTGGGCCAGACTGATGCATTCTGACAGTCTTGAAAAGGAACTGTGGAATCTATCTGCTGGAAGTCTCGCTTGCCCCTCGGCAATATATTGCATCAGTTGGGCTTCTGTTCCAGAACGAGAACAACTGGTTACTGTTCGAGGGAAAAACGTGACAGACTGTACGCCGAGAAGATACGCAGATTTAAGCTGGTGAAACTCCAGCGAGAGGAGAGGGCTGTCGTAGAATAGACGGTGGAATTATCCCTCACCTCCCCCACCCCAACCAACCCCCCCACCCTCCGACCGGGTTTAACGTCTCATCCGAAGGACGGCACCTCTGACATTGCAGCACTCGCCACACACACCCCCACCCCAGCACTGCACTGGAGCGTCTGCTTAAGACGATGTGATTCCAAGTCCTGAAGTGGGGGCTTTAACCTCAAACCTTCTGACTCAGAGGCGAGAGAGAGATAGAGAGAGAAAGCTACAACTGCGACTTGCGGACACAGTGTAGAACTGTGCCTCTCCTATAACAGGTGCCCTGCCTACATTGTGTGGGCAGAACAAGGGTGGCCAGGACTAGGTGATGGGGTGGGGGGGGGGTTCTGGAGGCAGGGGATAGGGGAAAAAGGGTTGTTGACCAACAAGGCAGAACCTAATGGATCCCATGTGCTCTGCGAGGCATTTATCAAGGCCAGAGAGATTGCAATTACGCGGAGAGGTCAAAGCTGAATGTTCCCGAGAGGCTGTGGAATGAAATGCACTATGGAGTGTGTGAATAACGTTAACATCACTTGGCTTTTTATTACGTGTAGCCAGTGAAGTCCAGTTACTGTCGGAGCTAGGGTTGATGTTTAGCTCCAGAGACCTACAGAGAGTTCCGATTTGTGTACTACGTCCTGTGCTCAATGCTCCGGCCTTTCATGGTGCCTCGCGGGGTTTTGAGTGAGACGTCACAGAAACAGCACGAGGCAAATTCATTTAGTTACAATAGCTCTCGCCTTTCGAGTCAGGAGGACGTCTCAAACAGCTTCGTAGGATTTTACTGTTAAGTGTAATGACGATAGCAAGATCAACGGCAAGCTATGCGGTTGTAGCTGGTTGGACTCCAGCAGTTACCCCCAACACACACTCTGGGCTCCCCCCACCACCCCCCCACCCAAGCCTTGGCTCCTGCCAACCTACGCCTAATACTTTCCGGAATTAGGTAAGCAGGATGAGTCCCTCCAGGGGGAGAGAGAGAGAGAGAGAGAGAGCGTATTCCATTCCAACAATCTATCTCAGGGATTTCCATTTGTAGGTGGAGTGCAGGGAATTCTCAGTTTGGTTTGGATACTGTTTAAGCAATGGTGATGGGTTTCCCCATGTGTCAGACACCCGGCTGACCCCCCCAAAAATAACAATTGTAGGCAGTTTTGACCGATTTTGTTCGGGGTATTGTTGGCAAAGACTCCGCGAAGAAAGTCCCTTGGCTTTTCGAAAGGTGTTCAGGTGGATGTTCAAAAAAAAAAACAGAAGGCATTTTCTCTCCCCCGGTGTCCTGGCCAATAATCCCACAAAATAAAATTGGTCACTCACTCGAGTGAGTGCGCAAATTGGCTGTCGCCTTAGCCTGTAAAATCCATCGTTGCACTTTACAGAATAACCCGTCAAGCTCTTTGAGACGTGAAGAAGGCCAGTGCGTGAAATGTAATGATTATCGCAATTAGATGAATAATTCGGCTATTGCTTCTCATTCTGCACCTCAGAGTATCATAGAATCATAGAATTGTACAGCACAGACGGAGGCCATTCGGCCCAGAGCTTTACCGATTCAATCCCGCTCTCCCCATAGCCCTGCAAGCTTGTTCCTCCCCAAATAATGATCGACTTCTCTCTTGAAAGCTGTTATCGAATCGCCTTCCACCGGCCTTTCAGGCAATGCATTCCAGATCCCAACGGCTCGCTGCGTCAAAGCATTTCTCTGCACCGCCCCTCTGGTTTTTTTTAAACAACCATTTGAAATCGTTGCCCTCGGGTTAGTTACCGACCCACCCGCCAGTACGAAGAAACCCTGTTCACATATCGCCCTCTGGCGGTTATTGAACTACACTTCACAGAGCAACGTCAACTGGTACGATATTACTGTACTGTTAAAGAGTACAGATGTACTGTGTTTCAGCTGTATGTAACCAGTGATATCTAAAGCCATTACCTGCCCCCCTTCTCTCTTTGCCCCTGTGCAACTGTTTGTGGGGACGTCGCTGTGCGCAATTGGCTGCCGCGTTTCGCCCACGAGAAACACACGGGTTGAGACGTCTCGAAGACTTGATAAGACGCGATATCAAATGCAAGGATTATTATTATTCTTGTTATTAACCCGAGCTCCCGTCTGCCTGTGCGGGTGGACTTTCCCATCTCATTGCAGGTTCCATCCACTCACCGCATTTTCCGAACACCAGGAGGTTCCAGTTCTGACACTCCACGATACGGCTTGTCTGGAGCTTACCCACCAGCTTAAGGCCCTTCGAGATCAGGTACATGCCCAGTGTGGCGTCAAGCAGGAAGATCATGACATAGCTGGATAAGGAGGATAGAACACACCAGAAATTATTACAATGCTCCCCAGCTTGGGGGGAAAAAGCCAGGATAATTAATGTTAATAATAATAATAACCTTGCTTTGGTACTTTGCTACAGTACCAACCAGTCCCTGCCCTCCACTCGGCGGGCAATGGCCTGCTTCATGTCTCCCGTTCTGCCCTCCCCACCATTGGTGGTCAGGCCTTCGGCTTCTTTGCCCCCACTGTCTGAAAATCCCTCCGCCTCGCTCCCTCCCTCCCTCCCTTCAAGGCCCATCTCAAGACCTTCCTCTTTAATTGTGCTTTCAGCCCCCCCCCCCCTCCCACCCCCACTCCCCCTACCCTCCATCCCTCTTGATTCCATCCCCCGGCTCGGGTGCAAACACTTAACTGTCCAGCGCCTTGGGATGTCCTTCCGACATGAAAGGCGCTGTGTAAATGCAATGCTGTTGTTGTTGTTGTTGATGGTCTCCTCCTGTTTCTAAGACTGTGATATCAAGAGAATCCCCAGGCTTTCCCCTATAGGCACCAACGTCCCAGCGTAAAACAATGAGAGTGACAGACACGTGTGAGCGCACACTCACAGGGAACAGGGGTCATCCCCTATCAGTTCTGAGCCAAACACATTCATGAAGTGGATGACGACAGCTCCGGGGCCGTGCTTGAATACGTCGAAAAACCTGTTTAAAAAGCAGATACAACATTCTTTTTTTTACCATTTGCAAAGTGCGGGGTGGGGAGGGTGGGGGGTTCTGGAGATATGCCCCCAACACACCACCCCGCCCCCCCCCACCATCCACCCCACCCCTTCCACCCCAATCCACTGGTTGGTAAGAGGTTTTGCACAGAATTCTTGGACAGCGCTTTTGCTTTGCGTCACCTCTATGCTCCCCACCCCACATACACGCGCTCGCACACAGAGACCTGGGATTTCCCAGGGGTTTTTTTTTTGCTACGGGACCGTAGCACTGGGTAGAAAATTGGCCCTAATCTCTCGCCCCTACCCATCCCTTGTCCCATCCTTGCCCCATTTCCTCACTGCCCCTCCCCCAACCCCCAACCCTCTCTACCCCCCTTCCTCACACTCCCTCCCTCTCATCCAGGAATGGAAACATCGACTGAGGTTTTTTTTAAATAAAGTCACTGATTACCATATTTTCCAAGGTCTCCGGTCCGTATCTGGTTCAAAGAAGCGTTTTACTGAAACAAAATGGAGGTTAAACGCTCATCAGCCAGAGTGGGGAAGCATAAATACATCACATTTACAAATATATCCAAAAAAAACTATTGAAATACACATTACCACAGACGCTACATAATAATAATATATAATAATCCTTGCATTTGATACAGCGCCATATCATGTCATTGAGACGTCTCAAAAGCGCTTCACGGAATATACTGTAAATTGGAGCGACTGTGTATTTTGTGGACGAAACGTGGCAGCCAATTGCGCACAGCAGCGTCCCCACAAACAGTCGTGGATTGAGTCACCAAATGTTTTTTTTGGGAGGGATTATTACCCCCGGAAAGCGATTCGACTATCGACTAACAACCGACTTACTGCTGTGTAAACAGAGGCGCGTGTGTGTGTGTGTGTGTATGCGTGGAGTAAGGAAACTTATCTAAGGTTTTCCCCCGCCCGGGAATCGACCCGGGTCCTCTCGCTTGCGAGATGAGCGCTCTAACCACTGAGCTACAGGACTCCATAGACTGGAGACGCAACCAGCAGCAGCATTAACGGACACGAGACATGAGGGTGGGAGGGGGGGGGGTGGGCAGAGAAGAGCACTTTGAGAGCACTCTGATGGAAAATTACATCCACTGCAGTAACAATAGCTCCGGCGAGCAATAATCTACAGTGATAAGATGAACGTGAGGGCCAATAAGTTAATGGAGTGCTGCCCACCGTCATTCAGCCTGGGTCACGGCTCATTAGGTTTCCAAGGAGCTGTTGAAAAGTGTGTAATTACTGTTTGTAGAGACAAGAGAGGTGGTTTGTTCACCAAACACTGGCACGGGGAGGCAGAAATAATCAACAACTCAATTCCCCCCCTCCCCATCCCCATCCCCAACTCACTCCATGATAGAGCATGAAGGTGGGGGGGGAGCGGGGGGGGGGGTGGGGGAGAGCGGAGAAATTGAGCTGTCAATTATTGACTCGCTCACACCAATTTTTTTTGTGTGGGGGGGTGGGGGGGGGGCGGTGGGAGGGGGTAATAATGCATTCGTGCTGAACCCTGCACCATGGCAGTTCAATAACAATAATAGTCCTTGAGTTTGATAGAGTGCTTTATCATGAAATATCGTCAAAGTGTCCCAAAACACTTCGCTGGATTTACTGCAAAGTAGGAGGAAGAATGAGTCTCATCCAAAGGATGGCACCTCTGACAAATTAGGCCATACCCCCCACCCCTCCCACCCCCCACCCCTCCCCACACGCAGCGCTGCACAAGAGTGTCAGACTGTATGTGTTCAAAGCTCTATTTCTCTGCCCACCCCCCACCCTCCCCGCCCTGCGGGGGTTTGAACCCATAACTTTCTGAGTTGGAGACGAGTGTATTAAATAGTTACCTCTGTTATTTCGCTTATCGATGGGACGATGCTTTTTTTTTTAACCCCAGAGAGAGGAAAAAAAGGCCTATAAAAGGCGTCCCCTTACGCTACCGGGTTGACAGGTAGTCTGCTTCCTGCTGCATCGTTGGACGGGCTGTTGTTTTTCTTGAGGGGTTATTATCAGGCGTGCGGAGTAAGGAAACTTGCCCAAGGTTTCGCCCTGACCTGCCGGGAATCGAACCCGGGTCTAGCTTATGTACTTGGGTTACGTGTATTGTAATGTTAACTGACACTAACAGACCGATGTTTGGACATTCTGCAATCGAATGTGGTTGATGTGAAGTACCCAGGAGACCAGAGTTTAAACACTTAGCTAAACAAATCAATACCAGACTCTTGAAAATCTCTTCAGATCAAGTCACTGAACTTTTTACACGGAGGTTGAAGAAGCTGGGGTCCATTTTCATCGTAGCAGAGAAGGTTGAGAGGGACGTGTACATAATTATCAGGGCTTTTGATACAGGAAGTAGGGAGAAGCTGTAGCCATTGTTACCTGATCTCACCTTCATGGCCCTCCGCAGCCTTGCTCCTCCACACCTCTGTGACCTTCTACCCACCAGTGGTCGGGCCTTCAGCCTCTCTGGCCCCTCCGATGGAACTCCATCCCACCGCCCCTTGGCCTCGCTCCCTCCCTTACCTCCTTCAAGACCCGTCCCAAGACCCTCTTCTTTGACCGTGCCTTCGGTCACCCTCCTACCCCTACCTTCCCTGCCCTCCACCCCTCCTGATCCAAACCCCAGCTCGGGTCCAAATTCCTGACCGTCCAGATTCCACCCCTATTATACGAAAAGCGGAAGGGGTGTCTACTGGTTATCCAGACCAATACTCCCCCGCCCCACCCCCACCCCCACCCCCCCCCAGACAAAATTGATTATCCACCTCATGGGAACAGGAGTAGGCCATTCAGCCCTTCGAGCCTGTTTCTCTATTCTGTGAAAGAATCTATTAAACGTTGTATTAAAGTGTCGGGCTCCGCCACTGTCAAAAGCGCTCTGGGACGCTCTCCTGCGTGAAGGGTGCTGTGTAAATGCAAGTTGCTGTTGTTGTAGATCACGGCTGAGCTGTACCTCAACTCCAATTACCCATCATTGTTCCATATCCCTTGATACCCTGACCGAACAACACCTATCCACCTCAGTCTTGCAAATTTGAGTTGGTCAGCACACTGTGGCGTAGTGCGAGCACAATAGCCCAGACAATTGTGCTTTATCACACTCAAGACTCGCACAACAGAATTATAATTGGGGCGAGTACAGGTTTACGAGGCACTGCATACCAGGTGATACACTGAAAGGAATGACCTTGTGTTAAAGCTTATGAGGAGGTGACTCACAAGAGACCCTAATGAGCCGATTCCCAACAATGGTAATGTAGGGCCATTATACCACCTCAATGGGCTCAGTGTCTTAAAGTGGCGCTAAACATTAACCTAACGCCTCGAAGTAAACTGCCTTCCTGCACGAGCGCCTGATAAAAAATATACAATTGAAACAGACCCTCCGATTATTGGAAGAACTTGTAAGTAGAGGGGCACGTAGGTTTCATACCTCCCAATAATAATTATAATCCTTATATTGATACAGCGCCTTATCACTTCTTCAAGACGTCTCAAAGCGCTTCACAGGATACACTGGATATTTTATGGTGAAACGTGGCAGCCCATTGCGCACAAGCAGTGTCCCACGAACAGTCGTGGATTGAGTGACCGAATTATTATTTCTCTACCCGCTCCTCGCTCCCTCCCTCCCCTCACCCTGACCATTTCCCCCTTCCTCGTTCCCTCCCTTCCCTCCCTTCACCCTGACCATTTCCCCCCTCCTCGCTCCCTCCCTTCCCTCACCCTGACCATTTCCCCCTTCCTCGCTCCCTCCCTTCCCTCCCTTCACCCTGACCATTTCCCCCCTCCTCGCTCCCTCCCTTCCCTCACCCTGACCATTTCCCCCCTCCTCGCTCCCTCCCTCCCCTCACCCTGACCATTTCCCCCCTCCTCGCCCCCTCCCTTCCCTCCCCTCACCCTGACCATTTCCCCCTCCTCGCTCCCTCCCTTCCCTCTCCCTGACCATTTCCCCCTCCTCGCTCCCTCCCTCCCCTCACCCTGACCATTTCCCCCTCCTCGCCCCCTCCCTTCCCTCCCCTCACCCTGACCATTTCCCCCTCCTCGCTCCCCCCCTCCCCTCACCCTGACCATTTCCCCCCAATGCTCAGGTCCTCCCGACGTGAAAGGCGCTCTATAAATGGAACCTTGTTAATGTTGTTGTTGTTGTTATTCCTTTTTTTGAAGGGATTATTATCCCCGGAAAAGCGATCAAACACTCAACTAAGAACCAGGTTCCTACTTACTGCAGGTAAACAGAAGTGTGCCGAGTAAGGAAACATACCTAACGTTTCGCCCTGTCCGGGAATCAACCCCCAGTCCTTTCATACTCACACACTCTGCACTCAGAGGATCTGAAAGTTGAATTTCCTCATTTCTGAAATAACGACCCTAAATTCCGCCAAATTAGCCTGCGAGCCATCAACCGTCTGCGCTTATAATAATACTACCAATCAAGTGCAATAAATAATAATAATAATAATAATAATCCTTATATAATAATAATAATAATCCTTGCATTTGATATAGCGCTTTTCACGTCGGGAGGACGTCCCAAAGCGCTTCACAGAACACACTGTAAAGTGAATTGACTGTATATTTGTGGGCGAACGCGGCAGCCAATTGCGCACAGCAATGTCCCACAAACAGTCGTAGATTGAAAATGATCAATTTATTATTGTTTTTGGTTTTGGTTTTGGAGGGATTATTATTAGGCTCTGTGTGGGGTAAGGAAACTTGCCCAAGGTTTCGCCCTCTGCCTGGAATTGAAGTGAGTGCTCTAACCACTGAGCTACAGGACTCCACAAAGCTGGGATAAAGTGGATTGACTGTGTATTTTGTGGGGGGGGGGAAATAAGTAAAATTTAGATTGAAACAGACATCTCAATGGCTCAATTATTATTATTATTATTATTATTATTATTATCATTATTATTATTACTACGTTTATGCAAGAGCCCAGGGTAATCCACTGTACAGTATATCCTTTGAGATCTCAACGACCTGATAAGGCTCTATATCAAACGCCAAGATTGTTGCTATTATTATTATTATTATTATTCCTAACTATCGGTTCGACTTTAAAATTTGCCGCCAATGAATGAATGAATGAATGAACGAACGGTTAAAACAGAAACTAAATAAGCAGAAGCATTAAGTCAACAGAGAGCGGCAAATCAAGCAAAGCCTGGGCGGGAAAGCGGGGAGGGAAAGGGGGAGGGGCAAAATTAAATTAAATTAAATCATCCCTCCAACACACACACACACACACACCTATCCACATTTATATAAAATCATTGCATACTCACCCAGGAGGGCACAGAGGCCGATGAGGGTCGTGATGGTTTGCATCAACAGTCCCCAAACCGTCATGAACGAACCTTTCTCACAACCTCTCAGAGTCCCATTGCTCGCCCTCCAGAGAAGAATTTTTCCGACAAAGTCCATCTCGTACGAGCCGTTCATAGCGCTTAATTGCATTGATTGATTGTGCAAAACACCTCTCTATAATTATTATTTTTTTTGGGGTGGGGGGGGTTTTGCTTCTTTTTAAAGACAAGGTCCTCAGATGGATGGATGGATGGGTGGGTGGGTGGGTGGGTGGTTGGAGAGATCACAGGGCTGTGTGACAATTACTGTGGTGGTGGGGAAGTGTATCGGAAATGGATTCGCCTGACGCAACACGTGCACAGTGTGGGTTAGTTTGGCTCTCGCAATCTGATGACTAAGTTTGCGCAATTTCCCTAAACCATCTCTGCATCACCTCTCTTTCAGAGGGGGGGGGGGTGGGGGGAAGTGGGTGAGAAAGAGAAAGAGAAAAGGACTGGAGAGAGGAAGAGAAGTGATTGCAATTGCTTCGAGTTTCAATTGCAAAGTTTGGGGGGAGGTGTTTTCTTTTTTTTTTGGTGGTGGGGGGGAAGGAGAAGGGAGAGAAACAAACGACTTATTTCCTTGTTCGTGTGTTGCAAGTGCAATGCAGTGGGTTTAAACATTCGTTGACAGAGTCGGCTGGCGTCATGTCCCGTCGCAAACTTTCCCTCCTCCCTTCTAGGATTCGCAAATTGCGAACAAAGTGGAAGAGAATGGGGGTAATTCCGCATGTGATTGCAATAGAGGGGGAAGGTGTGTGGAAGAGAGAGAGAGAGAGAGATTCCTTGTGCAATATTATTATTGTTAGAAGATAGCTCGAGGTTGTTTTCTGGGTCTCACTCAGTTATTTATAGATGTATCCCCCCCCCACCCCCCACACACACCAGCTTTAACTGAGGTCAGTCACCTTTTGTCTTGAGGGGAGGTCAGGATGGTTGGATGGGTGGGAAGGGACTGAATAGTGGGTTGGTCCCTGAGATTTCACCTGGTCCCCGGCGTAAGTCCCGTTGTCCTGAAATTCAGGACTGTGTGAAGAAGCCTCAGAGCCACTCAAAAGTTGGCCTTTCCGCGCGCGGCGAAAAGAACAGCAACGGTGACAGTAATTCTATTTAATGAATCCTTGCGTTTGAGGCAGCGCCTTGTCACGCCGTCGAGGCGTCTCGAAGCGCTCCACGTGATGCGCTGCAAAGAGAATTGCCTGCTGACTTTGTGGTGGGGGGGAAGGGGAAAGCAGCTGGATGCTGCGATGGAGAGGGGGGGGGGGAACGGACGGTGGGTTGGGTGTTCTGGAAGGATGAGGTCAGATGGACCAAAGCTTTCTTCCCAGAGATAAGAGAGCAAATGTTCAATCATTCAATTTGCTGCTGCTTCTGTTG
The DNA here is from genome assembly GCF_018977255.1 of Callorhinchus milii. NCBI lineage: Eukaryota > Metazoa > Chordata > Chondrichthyes > Chimaeriformes > Callorhinchidae > Callorhinchus > Callorhinchus milii. The sequence continues at coordinate 66,806,937 of NW_024704746.1, forward strand.
CTGTTGCAGTGGCCCCACCTAATGGCCAGTTATAGAGAGAAGGTCTATTTTGGGTCCCTGTTGCAGCATCGAACTTCTTTATAAATGAGTCCTGTGTCCTGGCCTCAAAAGCCACGATCATGGTGGAGTCCTGTAGCTCAGTGGTTAGAGCACTCGCCTTGCAAGCGAGAGACCTGGGTTCGATTCCCGGCAGAGGGCCAAACCTTGGGCAAGTTTCCTTACTCCACACAGAGCCTAATAATAATCCCTCCAAAAAACAAAAACAATAATAAATTGGTCATTTATGCTGCCGCATTTCGCCCACAAATATACAGTCAATTCACTATACAGTGTGTTCTATGAAGCACTTTGGGACGTCCTCCCGACGTGAAAAGCGCTATATCAAATGCAAGGATTATTATTATTACTCTGTGAAGCGCTTTGAGACGTCGAGAAGACGTGAAAAGCGCTACATCAAATGAAAGGATTATTATTATCACTGAAAAGCCCTGGTGGAAGCGATTGAGTCTTGCAACTGGCAATAATAATAATAATATAATGGGGATTATTAACCTTGGAAATATGATCAGCCAATCGACTAACAACTGGGTTCCTACTTACTGCTGGATAAACGGAGGCGTGTGCGCGGAGTAAGGAAACTTACCTAAGGTTTCGTCCTACCTGGGAATCGAACCCGGGTTCTCTCGCTTGCGAGGCGAGCTCTCTAACCACTGAGCTACAGGACTCCACACTTATATTGTTATACGGTATTATTCTGCTGTTCGCTTTGCGATAACAAATTGTGTCCGGCAAGTGCTTTGCAAATTAGCTGACTGTATGTTTCGCGTCGACAGCAAATCTGAGACTCAGCAAATCCGGCTGTGTTTCTTGGAATGGGTTTTCTGAGTTTTTTTTTAATTGCCTCGGGGGTCCGAGTTCACCAGCTGTTGCGAAGTCACGTGGGGAAGTATTTTCTAACCTTTCCCTAACTCTTGAGACGGACATCCCACTGAGATTATCAGTCATCAGCACCATCTGCCCTGAACGCTTCCAGCACAGAAAGGCCATTCCATCGTTTGGGTGCAAGTAACACATAGCAATATAATAATAATAATAATAATAATAAATCTTGTAGTTGATGTAACGCTTTTCACGTCTTTGAGACGCCTCTATATATATATATATATATATATACACCGTAAAATAAATAAATTGTGGGCAAAACGGAGGGTCCCACAAAAGGATAGGCAGCTTGGGTGGAAGGCTTAACTCATGGCCTTGCCTGTCAGTCAGTGTCTGTATCTCCTCATTCTCCCCCCCACACCCCACCCCAAACCCCTCCCCCCGGTGGCTGCCTATACATTATTAATTAAATGTTTGAATTGCTTTAGCTGTTAATAAGCGAGCGAATGAGTGTGCGCCCAGCAGCGCTGTCCTATCTGCCTGCTCGCTGACGAAAGGACCTGTACACATTAGCCCAGACTAATTTGCTTTAATAGAGTAATAACTCAAGCAGATTAGCACTGAATTACCAGTGTGAATGAACGGAGTCAAATTCATTTATAGCAGGACAAACAGATAAAGCAGTCCTGTAGCTCAGTGGTTAGAGCACTCGCCTCGCAAGCGAGAGACTTGGGTTTGATTCCCGGCAGGGGGCGAAACCGTGGGCAAGTTCCCTCACTCCACACGCCTGGTAATAATCCCTCAAGAAAAAAAACAATAATAATTTGGTCAATCAATCCACGACTGTTTGTGGGACTTTGCTGTGCGCAATTCGCTGCCTCGTTTCGCCCACATAATATACAGTCAATTCACTTTACAGTATATTCTGCAAAGCGCTTTGAGACATCTAGAAGACGTGATAAGGCGCTGTATCAAATACAAGGAGTATTATTATTATTATTATTACTGGATCGCTGAATCTCCACAACTGCTGCACTGGCAGCAATCAGATGAATGAATGAATGAATGAATGAAGGAAGGAATGAATGAATGAATTGCTGCTGTAATGTTATTTACTGGTATTCACCCTGATGGTTGCTGTTGTTATAATAATCCTCGCAATTGATGTAGCACCTTATCAAGTCATCGAGACATCTTAAAGCACTTTGCAGGATTTTTTTTTAACTGCAAAGTGTTTTGACTGTGTATTCTGTAGGCCAACACAGCAGCCAATTTGCAAGCGCTGCAACACATGCAAGGATTATTGTCATTATTATATATTGTATGTAGGACTGTGCTTTATGAAATTATATAAAGAACCACGCATTATCAAATGAATAGGTTATCTAAAGATTAGTGAACTAAACTCATGCATTGCGTATAGGTCAGTGTATTATGAAATGCATCTGTTATGACAAGCCTTTTCACACAATATCTTCCTGGGGGAAGATATCACACCCATACCTTATTGAGTCACAAAGTAACTTTGCCAACAAATCTGGACTGAGTTACTTCATGGTTTCAGTTTCCTGAAACCAACTCAGTTTTCTGGCCGTACGGTAGTATCGGCAAAATTGATCCGTTCCGGCATTCTGCCGCTAATTTCATTCCCTTTCCGCCATGGTCTCCTGCAGCCCTTTCCACTGGCAACATAAGCAACGCGTTTCTACATCAAATACATACTTTTTTTTTATTCCTCCTCAGTGAATCATTTCCTCTCGCGCGCACACTTCAAAGGGGAAGGTTTTGAGAGCGGCACAAAGTTAATTCAGCTCAAGTTCAGACGTTTCCTAATCGCTAGACCACTTTGATATTATGTCTCTGGCTTGCTTGCTTGCTTGCTTTCTTTCTCTCTTTCTTTCATTCTTTCTTTCTTTCTTTCTTTCTCTCTCTCTCTCTCTCTCTTTCTTTTTCTTCTTTTCTTAAATAATTTATGATTTAAATTATAACGGGTTCGATTCCTGGGTCGGGACGAAACCTTGGGCAAGTTCCCTTACTCCACACGCCTCTGCTCGCCAGCAGTAAGTAGGAACCCAAGTTGTTAGTCGATTGGCAGATCTTTTTTCCGAGGTAATAATCCCTCGAAAAAGTATATATATAAAATCGATCGCTCAATCCACAGCTGTTTGTGGGACACCGCTGTGCGCAATTTGCAAAAGATTGTGGGAGAGAGATCCAAAGCTCTCGGTCTGTTGCGTTTGGAAGATGTTAAAGTCTTTTTTAAAAGGAAGAGAAAGGAGTTTTCCCAGTGTCCTGGCCAACGTTTTTCCCTCCGAAACTCACTGAATACACAGGTTATTAATCGGTTATTAATCTCGTCGCTGTCTGTGGTCATTGCTGCCTTCGCCTTTTGTAACAAAGGTTAGCAAAGTGGCTCATTGTGTGAAGGGCTTTGAGATATCTCGACATGATAAGGTGCAACATCAAGTGCGACTGTTATTTGCTCGGGTCACTTTTCAGGCCGCATTCGAAAAGACCTGTCAATAATAATAACAGTCCTTTTGCATTTGGTTCAGGTCTTTTCACGCCGGAGGGCATTTCAAAGCGCTTCGCAAGATACACTGTGAAGTGGAGTGGTGTGTTTTCTGGGCGAACTTGGAAGCAAATCGTCTCATTTGCCCCCATTTCTCTCACGCTGTTTGTGGGGACGCTGCTGTGCGCAACTGGCTGCCACATTTCACCCACAAAATACACAGTCAATCCACTTTACAGTATGTGTTGTGAAGCGCTTTGAGATGTCTCAACGACGCGATAAGGCGTTATATCAAGGATTATTATTATTATCATTATTTCTTTCAGTGCCGGGCTTGGGAAGGAAAAAAAAGCACAGTCGAAGAGGTATGTTTTGAGACGTGCCTCAAAAGGGCGGCGGGGCGGGGGGGCGGGGGAAGGAGCGAGACGGAGGGAATTTGGGATGGTGTTGTAGAGAGCGGGGACAGAAAGGTTGAAAGTGTGGACGGAGCGGTCGACTTGAAACGGTGTTGTTGTTGGAGGAGGTCGCAGAGGTAGGGATAGGGGCGAGACCGTGGTTAGATTTGGCTGTGAGCTTAACCGCAGGTTAATACGCATATTAATATCAGTTACTAACTAACAATGAAAGGTCCCAAAGACTTTTTTGACAAAAGCACTGTCTCTTTTAACCATGTATCTAGAACACTCGCCTCGCAAACGAGAGGACCTGGGTTCGAGTCCCTGACTCCACACGCTTCTGTCTACCCAGCAGTAAGCGGGAACCCAGTTGTCAATCAATTGGCGGATCGCGTAATTTGTCGTTGTTGTCTGGAAGACGTGATAAGGCACTGTACCAAAATGCAAGGATTATTATTGTTATTATTATTATCACTTGTAAAGCGTCTAATTCTCAAGGTAATGGTGTTTCACCTTTGTTGATCACTTGCTTTGTCATTGCAAGACTGCATGATCTCTCGGACTTTGGCTAAACATTAACTCCTCAGTATTTTGTGTAACTGAATGTCTCTTTCGCTTTCCTCTCTCCAGCACACACACACAGACACAGAGAGGGAGTTATAAATAGTATCGTAGGAAGCAATAAAAAAAAGACATCACATATAGGCATTTCAGAGCACGGCATTGTTTTCCATCTATTTTTAAAACAGGCTATCAGTTCAGGCAGAAAAAAAAAAGAGGTCGTTTGAAGGAATCCTGCAGATTTCAAACAGTTTTGGGCTTAACATGTTGATCTTTCTGCCTTTATCTGGCGCCAAAGCATTTAGTTGTCCCATATGATTCATCTGCACAGAGCAAAGTCAGTTTGAAGCGCAGTATACGGTTCCCACTTACTGACGAGCAATCATTAACTGCTTCAGAAAGAGCATTAAAAGGGAACTGACCCTTACACACCAGATCAGGACAACACAACTCTTAAACTCACACAATCTTGACTGATGTTCCAATGCGGTGCTGGTGAGGGGATGGGGGGAGCATTACATTGTCCGGGGCGCAGTGCTTCGGATGATAAGTAAATATGCAGTCACTCCACTTTACAGTATATTCTGCGAAGCGTTTTGAAATGTCTCGGACAAGCGATCAGATTTCCTCAACCCCAGATCCAGCATCTGTTTAAACACAAAAAACAAGGGTTGTTAATAATCCAAAGAGCTATTTTTGTTCTGGTAGGAGCTGTAATAAAGCCGACTTCTGACACAACATTGTAATTGCAATTGTGGAGTCCTGTTTAGCAGTTGGAGCGCTCGCCTCGCAAGCAAGAGGACCTGGGTTTGATTCTCGGTCAGGGTGAAATGTTGGGCAAGTTTCCTTACTACACACGCCTCTGTTTATCTAGCAGTATGCAGGAACCCGGTTGTTAGTCGATTGGTGGATCGCTTTTTCCGGGATTAACAATCCTTCAAAACAAAGAATAAATAATAATATTTTGGTCACTCAATCCACGACTGTTTGCGGGGACGCTGCTGTGCGCAATTGGCTGCTGTGTTTCGCTCACAAAATACACAGTCAATTCACTTTACAGTGTATTCTGTGAAGCGCTTTGAGACGTCTCGAAGACGTGAAAAGGCGCTGTATCAAATGCGAGGATTATTATTATTGTTATTAAATAGTATTGATCATTTGTTTCATGACTGTTTGTGGGTCGTAGTTGTGCTCAATACATCCTAAAGTATCTTTCTGAGTTCATTTATTCAATCCCATTTAAAATGTTGTAGGGCTCTATAAATTCCGCATTTGCATGTAAATTTTCCTTTGTCTGGAATAGAATGAGCACTCTCTCCTCAGCGGAATGCATCTTCCACACCTATTCCCAGGAGTATTTATTATTATTAATAATAATAATAATCCTTACACTTGATAAAGTGCCTTATCAGGTTGTCCTGACAACTCAACAAGCAATCCAGGGTAAATGGATTGACTGTGTATTTTCAGGGCAAAACGTGGCAGCCAAATCGCACACAGCAGTGTCCGGAAAACAGCCACGGAATGAGTGCCAATTTTATTTGGGGATTTGTTGGCCAGGACACCGGGAAAGAAAAACTCCCTTCTCTTTTCGAATAGAGTCACGGGATCTTTAACATCCACCTGAACAGGCAGAACGAACCTCCGTTTAACGTCTCATCTGAAGGACGGCACTTCCAACAATGCAACAAACCCCCCCCTCACCCCCAGCACCACATTGGGGCGTGAGCTTAGACTGTGTGATTCCAAGTCCCGACGTGGGGGCTTGAACCCACAACCTTCTGACTCAGAGAAACGAGAGAGAGAGAGAGAGAGAGAGAGAGAGAGAGGGAGGGAGAGAGAGAGAGAGATAGCTACCAACTGAGCCAGGCTGACATATGTATATTGCAGATGGCAAGAGCCAAAAAGTGGGGACCCCAGAGTGTGTGTTGGGGGTTCTGCTGGAATGTAACCTTCACAGGTTATTATTGAGCGCATTGCCAGGAAAAAGCTTCCCAGTAGGACCACCACAGCCGTTGAGGATTTGGCTTGCAGGGATAACGGGAGCTCAGTGGGAAGATTCGCTGGCCCTCAAGTGACAAGTCTACCGCCTCCAAGACCCGCTGATGTGCCAAGCTGATCGGTCTGTCATCAGCGGTGCCCTGGAGTACATTCAAACACGCCAACCATTATCTTAATAATAACAGCCCCCGCTAATACCATGGGCTTTCGTGTCAAAACAATCGCCTCGAGCACTTTAGAGAAGATAATTGATTGGAAATTAATTCGAATGTCATTTAGGCAAACGCAAGCAACCAATCCACACCGGAGACATCCCATAAACAACAACGAGACGAGCGGGCAATTCATTTGAAGTTAAACCGAATGAGGAGCACAATAAAAGCCAGGATTAGTCGGGGGAAAATAGCCAACAGTCATTGCATTTCAGCACGTTGAACGCAGTTGAATACGGTTGTAGCTGGTTAGACTCCAGCAGTTACCCCCAACACACACTCTGGGCTTCCCCCCCACAAGTCTTGGCTCTTGCCAACCTGTGCCTAATACTTTCCGGAATTCGGTTAAGCAGGATGTGTCCCTCCAGGGAGAGAGAGAGAGCGAACGCATTCCAGTCTTTCCGCGTGTGGCAGACACCCGGCTGAACCCCCCCCCCCCGCCCCACCCCCCCCCAAAAATGTGATGTTTATCACCAAAGTTTCAGTGACCGAGACAAAGAGGTGGAAGCAATTCTCTTCCGGAAGGTTTTAAGAACACTTAGCTCACTGTCTAGGCTGAGCTCCACGTCCCCTTACCCGCCTGCCCCACAAACAGCGGTCAGGTCTTCAGCCTCTCTGCCCCCACCCTTTGGAACGCACGGCCCCTCCGCCTCACCCTCTCCCTTGCCTCCTTCAAAGTCCAACTCACGACCCTCCTCTTCAAGACACTATTTGAGAAGAGAAGGTGTGGGATGGGGGTTCCCAAAAATCTTCCATTCATTTTATGGCTGATGGTGGGATTTTGTTTTACTGTACATAAATTGACAACCATGTTTGCCGACAAATACATTAATTGCTACATCTGCCAGTACTTAATGCAAAATCCTTTGAGACATTGTGACATGATAAGGAGCTTTAACAAATGCAAAGATTATTATTAATATTACAGAACACGCCCTAATTTACATCCAAATTGAGAGCCTTTATAATATAATATGGAAGACGTGAAAAGCACCGTATCAAATGCAAGGATTATTATCATTATTATAATAATAATAATCCTTGAATTTGATATAGCGCCTTATCACCTTTTCGAGCCGTCTTAAAGCACTTCACAGAATATACTGTCAAGTGAATTAACTGGATATTTTGCGCAAAGCAGCGTCCCACAAACAGTTGTGGATTGAGTGACCATTAATTTTTTCAAACTAAATTTGAAAGGATTATTATTACCCCAAAAGCGATCTGCCAATTGAGTAACAACCGGGTTTCTACTTACTGCTGGGTAAGCAGAGGCGTGCGGAGTAAGGAAACTTGCCTAAGGTTTCGCCCTGCCCGGGAGTCGAACCCGGGTCCTCTCGCTTGCAAGACGGGTGCTCTAGCCCACTACTGGACCCCTTTGTGTCAGAGAGAATGAGTAACTTTAATTTGTGTATGTTTCGCTTCAACAAACCATCATCGATTTTACGTACAAATTCCGCGCTCGTGGAGCCTTAAGACATTTCCAGACACCCGGAAAGGATTTAAAAAAAAGTGTTTATAAGAGTTTCACTGAAATCTGGTCTGCAATGAACTTTTTCTTTACGTGAGATCTGCGATGGTTTATTGTCATCTCTCCTAAAGCGTTAAGATTAACAGATTATTTGTTGGGTTGATTTTAAAATCACTGTTTACACACTCTTCCCCCTCCCACCCCCCCCCCCCCCACACACACCCCCCCCCACACAAAATAATGCTAGAATACAAAGCTACAGCCCCCAAAACTTGGGCAAAACGCACCCATCAGTGTTGGTCTCGGTGCAGATCCCCCTATTTCGAGAAGGCAGGCTTTGCAGCGCGTGTACGAAGCGAAACGAGCGAATGGCGGAAATTGACACGTCGTGGGCTGAAATGGTCATGTCAAGCCGGGCATCTCCGAGTAAAACAGGGATCAGTCGCTAGGGGGCGCTGAGGACTAGGCCATGGAGGGGGGGGTGGGGGTGGGGGGAGACAATTTCACATGAGGAACCAGATTCTTGCAGAAGGTCGTAACTTGGGGTGGGGTCGGTGGGGTGGGTGGGGTGGGTGGGGTGGGCGGGGGAGAATAGAAGGAAGAGAAGTTGCGCAAAAGTCTTCATTGTTCGGCGTTTTGCAACCTTAACCTTAAACCTTAATAATCCCTCCAAAAAACCCCAAACAACAATCAAATGGGTCATTTTCAATCCACGACTGTTTGTGGGACACTGCTGTGCGCAATCGGCCGCCGCGTTCGCCCACAAATATATACAGTCAATTCACTTTACGGTGTGTTCTGTGAAGCGCTTTGGGACGTCCTCCCGACGGGAAAAGCGCTATATCAAATGCGCGGATTATTATTATTATTATTATTATTTAAAGCAGATTTCAAAGTGATTCACTCTTGCTTGATGCATGAGAACGCTTTCGCTTCTGATCTCTGGAATGGACCAAAAACTTTCAGTACTTTCTCTTTACTCTGCCTTATCATCGCTTAGCTTTTAGTTAGTGACAAACTTTGCAATCGATCCAGGGCTTTTATCAGTCTTGATCCATTATTTAATAAACTTTTACAAACTTTTGCAATTGACTAAACATTTTCTTGTTTCCCCCCCCCACCTCCCCCCTCCCCACACACAAAAAAAAGCAAGAACCTGTATTTTTATACATATATATATATATTTCTATATCAGACTCCCTATTCAAATCTCCACTTGATGAATTCTGTGTATCGAGTGGGGTTTAAAGGGAAACACGCCCAAGCTACAAGTTGCATTTCATTTGATTTAAAATACAAACGCATTCCTTCCGAAACGTTTCTCAATGAGAGTTTGCAAATACTATATGGAATTCAATGCACTGGATACAGGGATATATTTGTGAGCTGGTGTGATGTCAGCCTGACTCAGTCGATTGCACTCTCTCTTGCCTTTGAGTCAGAAGGTTGTGGGTTGAAACCCCCTTTCAGGGGTCGCAGTCCAGGTTGACACTCTAGTGCAGTGCTGGGGAACGCTGCGTTGCTTATTATATATATTTTTTCTGGTCAGCCGAGTGTCTGACACGTTCGGAAACCCATCACCGCGCTTAAGAGCGTCCAAACCAAACTGAGAATTCCATGCATCCCACCCACACATCCAGAGATAGGTTGTTGGAATGGAATGCGCTCTCTCTCTCTCCCTTGAGGGATGCATCCTGTTTACCTAATTCCGGAAAGTATTAGGCGCAGGTTGGCAAGAACCAAGGGCTTGGGGACCCCAGAGTGTGCGTTGGGGGTAACTGCTGGACTCTTAACCAGCTTGCTTAAGGTGCCATCCTTCCAATGAGATGTTAACTGAAGTCCTGTCTGCTTATGGAGATGGGTGTTGCAAAAGAGATGGCAGCTTCTCCCTGCGTCCTACTTAGCCAACAAGTTAAAATGGATCATTTCATGGCTGTTTATGAGACATATCCGTGTGCAGATCAGTTGTGTGTTTGCTTTGAGAAATCCTCTTGACAAAGAAAGGTGATAGCAAATACTAGGATTGTTTTTTCTTCCTAAAGTGTCAGCCTTGCTCAGTTGGCAGTACTCTCGCCTCTCATTCAGAAGGTTAAGGTTGCAGGTTCAATTCATATGACAGGGATTTATGAGCTATTTATGACTCGTATTGTCAGATGTGCCGTCCTTCGGATGAGATGTTAAACCGAGGTTCCCATCTGCCACTCCAGGTGAATGTTAAAGGAAAGGGAGTTTCTTCTACTGTCCTGTCCAATGATTGACCAGCTGAAAAAATTGGTTGGTTGTATAAATTGGCTGCTGCGTTCACCTACAAATACACAATCTTTGTAGTAAATCTTGTGAGATATTTCAAGTTGAGATATTTCAATGTGATGAGGCACTAGATCAAATAGTAAGATTATTATGAACAATAACAGTAAGTATTATTAATAATAATAATAACACTTCCATTTGGTATGACATATTTCACATCAGGAGGATGTCTCAAATTGTTTCACAGGGTACACTGAACAATGTAGTGACTGTGTGTTTGTAGATGAGCATAGCATCCAATTTCGACACTGCAATGTCCCTCAAACAGCCAGAAAGTGAATGACTTTATTTGGGAGAATGTTGGCCATGACACTGGCAGAAATGCCCTTCTCTTTTCGACAAGCCCCGTTAATACGTATACATATTGATACTTTATTAATACAAAATAGTTGTATGCTTATTTTATGAATATGCATCTGCCAAACAGCACAGGTCAGCTGTTTGCTGGATTTTCTGTTTGGAGTTTCTCGTCGTGGATTGGGTGACCAATAATTTGGTCACTCAATCCAGGACTGTTTGTGGGACAATGCTGTGCGCAATTGACTGCTGTGTTTTGCCTACCAAATATACAGTCAATTCACTTTACAGGATATTCTGTGAAGCGTTTTTAGACGTCTCAGCAATGTGATGAGGCGCTATATCAAACCCAAGGATTTTTAAGTGTTCGTGGAGTCCTGGAGCGTATTGGTTAGATCTCTCGTCTCGCAAGCGAAGAGGACCCGGGTTCGATTCCCGGGAGCGGGCGAAACCTTAGGCAAGTTTGCTTACACACACGCCTCTGTTTACCCAGCAGTAAGTAGGGACCCAGGTGTTAGTCCATTGGCGGATCGCTTTAATAAATAATAATTGGTTGGAAGGAAGGAAGATAAAGAGGAGAAGAAGAGAGTTAAGAGCGTTAAAGACCCCACTGTGCGCAATTGGCTGCTGCGTTCCACCCACAAAACGCACAGTCACTTCACCGTACAGTATATATCCTGTGACGCGTTTGAGGCGTCTCGACGACGTGATGAGGCGCTGCATCAAATGCAGGGATTGCTATTATTATTATAATAGCTATTTCGCGGGCGGGGAGAGGTGCGGAGAGGGCGCGCGAGGGGGGCTGGGGGCTGCGAGTTGACTGACAGAAAGAGAAAAAAGTGAGTGAGTGGGTGGTTGGGGAGGAGTGGGGGGTGGGGGGGGGGAGAGGAAAAAAACAAGAGAGGGAGGGGGAGGGAGATGCGAGGAGGTTAAATTTAGAACCACGTGAAAACTTTGCACCTACATTGGAAAGGAAGTTCCTTTGAACGCCTGACTATAAAGACACACACACACATATATATACACATATATATATATATGTCTCGCAAAGAGGCGCACATTGATGGATGAAATGGGCAAAGGTGAGGGAGGAGGCAGGAGGGGAAAAAAAGGCTTTGAAACCAAAATGGAAAGAATAATCAGATTGCGTGGGGATGCTGAGAGTGGGTTGGAGGATAACATATTTGAGGGCAGCTCGGCTTAAATTACACCCCCCCTGTCAACCACCAACCCCCACCCACCACCCAAGCAACTGGGGGAGCAAACAGACAGTTGCACTGGCTATTAATAGACGTAGGTGCAACGATTGCGGGTGATTTTCGGATGCTTTAACGCTCTTCCCTCCCTCTTTACCTTCCATCCAAACAACCACCGACGCTCACTCGCTTGTGTTTATCGATCAGTTTCACCAACCCATCACTCACTCCTCTCTAACTGATCGATTTCACCAACACTCACTCACTCACACCCACTCACACCGTTGATCAAACTCGCCAACCCAACACTCAGTCACTCACTAATATTTATTTATTAATCAATTTCACTAACCCAACACTCACGAACTCAATCATAGTATTGATCAATTTCACTAACCCCCCCCCCCCCCGCCCCACCACCACCCCAACTCACTCACTAATATTTATCGATTAATTTCACTAACCCAACACTCACAAACTCAATCATGGTATTGATCAATTCCACTAACCCAATCCTCGTTCACTAATAATTATTTATTGATCAATTTCATCCACCCAACACTCACTCTCACTCAATAATATTTATTGGGTCAATGTCATCAATTGGTGAAACAAATGCATTGATGAGTTAAGTTCTCATGGGGTAGATTTTGCACCTGGAGGAGAATGGGAGGGGGGAGAGGGTGAAAAATCTGGGTGTGACTCCCTCATTGAGACAGCTAATTAGGGAGGGAGGGGGGTAGGTGGCCAGAAATAAAATCCAACCCAATCATAGGTCATGTACCGATGGAACCAACTTTCAAACCCAATACTTTGAATAGACTTTTCCACATTCAGAGTCCAGAGAGTCACATTCAATCACTTTCACCAAACGCTCTCTTTCTGGTTGACTGTGTGTGTGTGTGTGTGTGCTTTTGTAGCATTTTTTGTTGGGGGGTTTGGGTGGGTGTTGTTTTTTTTGGGGGGTGGGGGAGGAAATCCATATTTCCGAGAAATGCCACTTTCTAAACAATTAGTCTTTTCCTCCTGTTATGAAGTGAGAGGCAGATTCTCAAAGGGCTAAGGCATTGCATCTCAAATAGTTTCACGAATATATATATATATTTATGGAGAGATGTATATTAGATGTATTTATAGATACACGAGTGTGTGTATTGATTCATCACTTTTAAGACGAGGTCATAAACTTGACACCCCCCCCCCCCCCCCCCCCCCCCC